>NC_089583.1:104420828-104686785 GCF_019320115.1 Miscanthus floridulus | reverse complement strand
AATCATTCAATGAAGGAGGTAGAGTGGGAAACATTTTTTTTCCCTTAGGCATTCCATTGTATCATACTAAAGAAGCAAAAATTCACTTCGTGCTTGTGTAATCACTCATCTGAACCAATCCATAATCCATACTATAAAAAAAATTAATCATCACGTGCTGCAACTATTTAAAAGATCTGTACTGTATCAGTACAAGGAGAGAGACTATGTGTCGGACGTATATGCATATATGGATGGATTTGTAAATATATTTGTATCTCATTCATATGGGATACCAAAAAAAAAAGAAGAACTATGCAAAGAGCCTGTAAATGGTGCGAATTTTGAAACAACTAACTTGTATGTAGGGTAGCCAATTGTAAGTAAATTAAACTGATTAACTTGCAAAATTTGATGAACCGCAATGTCCTAGTTCGTAGGACATGCTACGGATAGAACCACGCACCTAACGGAACCGTTAAGATCTGCACCCACGACCGCCTGCGTAGGCACCAAAATCTGGCAGCCGATAGAACCGTGCGCACTGGATACGATATGGCAATCGGACCGAAAACCCAAATTGCCCAACCCAGTGCTGCTAAAAAATGGGACGGGATGAGAGGGGAGAGGGAGCACCTTCTGAACAGAGCAATCGAGCGGGAGCGAACGGCGTTCAGCTGCGGGCGGCGGCTCGGTGGCGACGGTGAGTCCGCGGGCGGCGCTGTGGCCTCGTAGTAAGAGTGTGGCTGTGTGGGCTCCTAAACTGCTAACGGAATCAGGCTGCTTGGCTTCCTGAGTTCCTGATCATTATTAGTAGTTCTCTGATGCAATAATCCTAGTGGAGAAGCAAAGTGGCGAGTAGGTAGGAAGTGATTATAGTGAGGGATTGAATAGAGAGTGCTGAAAAGTGACAGCTTTTTTTTAGCTTTCAGTTACCAGTGTAAATAGAGAAGTTATTCTTATCTCATTCTCATCAGAACCTGTGAACTTTATTGTTTGACTAAGAAGAAGTAACCCGAGAATTTTCTCTAAAAAGTGCTGCAAAGGGAGGTCGTTGTATTCAGTTTTTCAGAACGCGCCCAGTCTTACTGCAATCCATTGCCGATCTTTCGCGGCTGCTGCGCAATTTTTCAGCAGCGTACATGTGCGATGCCAGACGTCCTCTGAGGTCTAAGCTCCCGCCGGCCGCCGCTTCCCTTCTCTGCGTCAAGGCAAGAATCACGGCTCGCCTCTCACACGAGTCTTCCTGTTGCCATTGTGTTTAGTACCCTTCTGGGTGCTTGCTGTAGTCTTCCCTCTTCTGAGTGTCTATCTGTAACTTAGACGTTGCTTTAATAAGTATCATTATAAAACTAAGGCCAATTAGTTCCGGTGAACAAAACAAAGAATACTGATGTTGATGCCATGGTAGATGGTACTCTTCTTCGCCCTGTTCGCTTAAACTTATTCAGAACTACTTTTCAGTTATGGAACGGTGTTTTCCTCTCACAACATTTCAGCATAAGCATCAGCATAAGTCAAATTTCAGCATAACGAACAGTTATCTAAAGAGCGAAGAATCCGAGTAACGAACCACCCAACAATTCTCACATCACTTATCCTGGACACCAAGGTTTATTATCCGCAGTTTTCAGGACCTGAACTGGTACAAGATATCATTTTGGATTGACACTAGAAGTACTTCTACCACAAATTCCTCGGGGCTTCCAGGATAGTGAACTACATAGACACGGTGGGAATGCTTATTGATAATTTGATGAGTGGTTGAGTGATCTGATTAGAGAGCAGCGATGCACTCGATCTCAATCCTGGCATTCAGTGGCAGTGCTGCCACTTGGTAGGTTGAACGTGCAGGCGCAGGTGCCGGGAAATCTGGAACAAGAATGCAAATATCTTACGGGAAAAAAAGGAAAAAGAAAGGTTAAGGATATGACATCGAGAATCTGATTATGGTAATCTGAACTAAAGCACTCTCACAACTCCGTGGTTAACAGGAAGGGTAATACAGCTCAAACATACATTTGCCATAGATCTCGTTCACTTTCTTGAAATCCTGCAGATCAGCCAACCTGCGGGTAAAAGAATAGAATCACACATGGAGAAATCAAAATATCTTGAGCAAAACAGAAGTCCCTGACCCATGTAAAGAACATGTGCTTACATGATTGTTGTCTTCACAACTGAAGAATAGCTAGCACCACTTGCTTTCAATATCTCGCCCATGTTCTTCATAACCTGTGACAAAGAGAGTATGTTATAGCAGATACACCAGACAACAATTTTCTGAATGCAAACTTGCAAAGGCAACATATGTTCCTGCAGAATGTCATACATGATATTTCATTTCTGCATTTAGCATATGTGGATTTAGTATCAAAGTTCTAAAATATTGCCAATAGGTTTTTATATAGCACGAGCAAATCATGTTAATTATTTTAACAGAGATGTCTGAAATATGTTTCTTATGCCAAATCAATAGATACTGTGAACAACTGAGAAACTGAATCACAAATGATATATATTCACATCTGGGAATCAAAGTTTTCACCTGCTCAGTTTGCTCCTCAACATTTTCAGAGACAAACTTCCCAGTCTGAAAACAGACAGGCGCATTAGTTGTGTCATCACCTACAACCAGCATACTAGCCAATACAAGCGATGCAGAAAAAACCAACAAAATGGTAGAACAACAGTCCAAAAGCAAACCTCAGGATTCAATCCAAGAACTCCAGAAACAAACACAAGATTGTTTGCTTTGATGGCCTGAGAATAAGGGCCTAGTGCTGCCGGTGCCTTCTCTGTCTGAACAGCCTCCTTTACAGCTAAACAGAATTCCCAAAATTCTCATTATAGCATATGGAATGGTCAAGATGTTCAAATTCTATTTTAGACTTCCCCAAGAAAGAATCAAATGCCCTGCAAAGTTGCCATGTGTAGGACTGCAGGAGAATGAACCAGTTTCGTTTATTTGTTCAATAGCATCAACTCGCAACTCATAAACCATGTTAACTATGTTTTGGGTTTGTAGTTGTCCTTTAGTCCAGTTCCTTTCTTTTATGTTTGAAAACATCAGGGTCAGGTGAGCAATTTTTGTCCAGGTTAACTGCATTTTCAGTGTGCTAAGATTTTTTTGGATGAGTCTCTCTATGACACTTCGAAATTAATTTCATGATTCTCAGTGACATGTAAGGGATTGCGAAAATTTTCAGCAGCACAATAGACGTCTAATTGCATTTTAAAGAGGTATAGCACTGTTCTAGCAAACTGCCACTACTAAATAGTAATCATTCAGCACTTGTGAGAGCAGTTTCTTACATAGAAGTATAGAACCATGTGTATCCCAGATTTCCAACCGAAATGAACACCAACCACCTTCATGTGCGCTTTGTTCCCAACACATTCAGCATTCCACTAATCCTATTGGTATCAGAAAGTGAACCTCATTGCTTTTCTTTCCCTTTAGAAAATTAAATCATTTATCTATGTTCATATTGGCCATTGCTGGTGTCATACGCACTGACCAAGTGACCATCCAGCTAAATCAGCAACCAATAGCTTTTTTTTATTGGTTAACGATGAGTAAGCTTGCACTTCTCATTGCACAATACAAACTTTATCGCATTTTCATGCTGGCAGAAATGTTGACCAGCAAATTCAGCAAGGCACATATTTAGCTAATTATTAGCATGGATTAACTGACCCTACAATCGAATCGCTGCAGCAATCCATCCTCCGTTTTCAAACAAGAAAGGACGACTAAATTCGCAGCTTCGCATTACAAACAATACGTTTGAATATGAAATAGGATACGACGAGATAAACAGTAAGTGCAAGGAAACGACTAGCAATCCGCGTGTCTGTTGGCGACAGGGGAGCGGGAGGCGTACCGGTGGCGGAAGTCGAGAGGGACGCGGACACGAGGCGGCGGCTCGCCCTGGAGAAGGACAGGGAGGAGCGGGAGGCGGCGGCTCCGAGCCTGACGGAGATGGGTGCCGCGGCCGGAGAGGTGGCGGCGAACCTGGAGACGGCGGCGGCGCTCCACGCCATGGCTAGAACCCTACCAACTGCGAGCACGGGCGAGGGCGTTGGGAGTTGGGACGGTGGGGATGCGGGGGATCTTGTCGCGATAGGGTGGGTGCGATCGTGTGCCCGTCTGTGCTGTACTACTAGTAGTCACGACTGACAAGCGCGGAGGGTTTGCTTGTTCGTCGGCGGCCCTGGATTTCTTTTTATTTTTAACACTTTTTAAAAACTATTTTCAAATTTGACACGGTATATTTTTTATTTTCAAATCTAACATTTTTGGCTGTGTCTACTGTCGTGGCGTGGCCAAACCACACTACCGGCGCGGCAGGGCTGCCACTGTGGCGACGACCTAGGCGCTGACCGGTGACGTGACTGGCTTTGCCGCGTCGTAGATCTGTCTCGGCGAAACCGGGTAAAAGCAGAACGCCCAGGCTCCCTCCCTCCCTCTGTCTGTCACTTTGTCGAGGCCCGACGCCCGCATCTCGAGTCCGTACCCTTTGCCAGTGGGGGCTCCAGCGTCGTCCCTCGCTCCTAAGGGCGGCCGCCGCCTGGCCCTCCCTGGCTGCCTACCTTCCTCCTGCCCCCAAGCTTCTCCTCGGCCTCGATCAAGGTATTGATGTTCTTATTTGTTATTTGAACTGCGGATTCAAATATTAGGATTGATAGCTAGGGTTTGGAGGAATAGTATGTTTATGAACAATGGGTACTTAGGGTTTGGAGGAAAAGATTAGTTCATTTTCTCTATGTGAAGGCTAATTAGTTAGTTAGAACTATCTGTACCATGTTTAGTTTAAGGTTAATTTTGGTGCCTAAGTGTAGCTTATATTTTCTTTGTTTGAATGCAGATGGTTCACCTTTACATTACTTTAGTATTTATTTTGTTTTATATTAATTTGTGATGTTGTGATTTGTTTTAAATTACAACTGTTTTGTTAGATGCAAGACATGTATCGGGAGCAGTTATGGTGAAAACGGGGTCGTCCTAGAGAATTGTACCTCGACGTCTCTAGCAAGGATGCCACTATCTCTCCTGACCTCCCTGTCCCTCAGCATGTTCGTTTCGGCTGAATTGGCTTATAAGCCATGGCTGAAAGTACTGCTGGGTGGTTTGGTGTGAGAGAAAAACACTGTTCAAACCGTGGATTATAAGCAAGATACGAGCGAATAAGCCGAAACGAACATGCTGCCTAACTATGACTGTGGTTGTTCGACCGACGTGTTTCAATCGAGACATCCAGACACAGCTGCGCGTTGCTTCTACACATGCAGTCGTTTTAATGTAATTAATTCGTTCCTTATCTTTTTTTCTTCATTTGTGTTAGTAGGTTATTAATATTTTATTGGAATCTTGTTGTGTAGGACCATGAGAGGTGATTTTTCTTTCAGTGGATCAACGGTCTAGACAAGTTTGACTCAAGGTACCTCCTTTTCGACGATTGGTAAAGAGAGAGACATCCATGTGAGCATTTTAAGCGGTGGGTTCCACCTCCCCCTACCTCGCTCCGCAAATGACGGCTAAGGAGAAACACTTAGCCGCAATTAGATGACTCGAGAAACCTTCTATGTACGATTGTAGAGATCGAATTGTGATAAACCCTAAGAATATATTGGAGTTTGTGTGTCCCAACAAGCACGAAGTAAGTAAAAAGTGTATATATTTAAATGTTTAACTCTATGTGTGCATGCACTAATCTATTCTCTTTTAGTGCTTTGGATTTGTGAAGTGTCATTTCAAGGAGTGGCTCTATGGTCCTAATAATCAATGGTTGAAGCCGCCAAAGGTAAAGGAAAAGAAGAAAGAAAGAATAATCATCGAAGCACCTCCTGTCATGTGAGAATGTGGTGTTAAAGCTAACTACGGCCTAGTCCCTTCGGAGCTTGGAATAGGCCATTGGTGCGGCCATATGGTTGAATATGATGAGGTTGGTTATTGTTGTGGAAAACATAAAATCATATTTTGCTTGTGTAAAGACTTATAATCTAATTTTTTGTTTGAACAGAGCACTAGGAAATACAAGTGGGAATCTTATGATGATTAAGCTAAGTTCTTGGATGAAATCAAGGGAAAGCAAGTAATTGCACGGAAGATGGGGTATGGACCTTAGTACGTCGACCTCTTCATTAAACAGTGGAAGGACATGCGTTAGTTTGCTAGACAGCGCGGTTTTCGTAACCCGATCGGTGTTAGACTTGACAAATGGGGGTTGGAGAGACAGAGGGCGGTGGAGGAGGAGAGGGCAAGGAATGAGGCAAGAGAGGAGGCAAGAGTATAGATGCAGGTCTTGAATGACCATGTTGTTGCATTGTGTGCCAGTGAGTGATTGAAAACCTTGTTATTTTCGTTGCTTGCTATTAAATATAATACAATCACTTTGCTAACTAGTTGTATTTTATATATGAAGGGATTGGATGCAGCGAGGACCATGCCGTAGAGGTGGCCCATTATAGGGTCGAGATGGTGGACTAGAGGGGGGTGAATAGTCTTTTCTAAAATTAAATATGCTGACTAACCGAAACACATGCGGAATTAAAAACTATCGGTCTAGCCAAGACTACACCCCTCTATCTAAGTTCACAAGCACTTTATAAAAATCCTAATTAGGCAAATAAGGTGACAGCCTAGCAAGAGCTCATCTAACCAATTCTAGGAGCAAGGTTATATAAACCTATGCCACTAGTGCTTTGCACACCGGGGAGCTCCTACACAACTAGTAAGCAAAAGCACAAAGCTCTTAAGCTCACTAGCAATGCTCAAAAACAAGACAATCAATGCCAAATTAGAGAGCGCAAATTATTTAGCTACACAAACTAAGCAATGTGACTAACAAGGTTATACAAACCAAATTAGTCACGCAACGGGAGCTACTTCTAGCTACACAAGCAAGAAGGTAACTAGCAAGCTACACAAGCCAACTAATTACAAGAGCAACTACACAAGCACAATGTATGTGAAAGTAAATACAAGCTTATATAACAGGGATGTAAACCAACGAGAAGACAAGGTTGACACGATTATTTTCTCCCGAGGTTCACTTAGTTGCCACCAAGCTATGTCCCGTTGTGTCGACCGCTCACTTGGTGGTTCAATGGCTAAGAGGTGTTGCACGAACCACGTCCACACATTGGACACGACAAGAACCTCACAAGCCAAGTGAGGGTAGCTCAATGACATGCTCGACTAGAGTTGCTCTCCATGATCCCTATGGGCTGAGCACAATCCCCCTCACAGATCCTCCTCCGGAGCACCGCATAATCTTCTCACATGCTTAATGGAACCACAAGCCACCAAGCCATCTAGGAGGTGGCAACCTCTAAGAGTAACAAGCACCACTAGCTTGCAACTCGATCACCTAGTGCCACTCGATATAACCTCATGATGCAACGCACTAGAATCATACTCACTCACAATCGGATCACACTCTTGCAAGCACAAGTGAGTTAGAGGGCTCCCAAGCACTTCCCAAGCATGGACACTCAGTCCCAAGGATGCTCAACCAGCCAAATGCCTGAGCTCCACCTCTATTTATAGCCCTCGAGCCAAATAGAGCCATTGGAGCAAAGCTGCACTTTCTGCGAGGGCACCAAACACGGCTTTGCGGTCACCGGACATGGGGTGTTGGTGCCCCCAACTATCAAATTCCAACGTCTATTTCAACTAGCCATTGTAGACCTAGCACAGGATAGGCAGGGGCGGTGCACCACGCAAGGGTGGTGGTGCCCCCGATGGTGCTCGTGCCTATTTTCCTCTCTCTGGATTAATAGGGCGGTGCACCATACATAGGGTGGCGGTGCCCATGGAGGTGACCCCCTTAGCTCAACACCAAAAACTCTAGCCTCAAGAAAAAGCACGATGGTGGCATCGAACAGCACCAGGCGGTGCATCGTCCATGCCATGGTGGTGTACACCATCACGTCCGGTGACCACCCCGACTCCAGCTATGCTCTACCAAGTCCAGGTAGGCATCGCCCTAGGGGTGGCGGTGCCACCGGACAAGGCACGGTAGTGCCAGCCCCTAACATGCTGCCCTTGGCCTCGACCAGCCGGGCACCACCACAGGGGCGGCGATGCACTGGATAGGGGATGGCGGTGCCCCCAGGGCACCACTCCAAGCCTAGTTTTGCCTCCTTTTCTTCACCAACTTCTTCTCCTTTGCAAATATGCTAACACCACCAAGTGATCACCACCTTGTGCACATGTGTTAGCTTTTCACAAACATTTTTCTAAAGGATTAGCACTCAATTCACGACGCCACTCGATCCTAACACGTATGCAAAGTTAGATCGCTCAAGTGGCACTAGATGACCAATATGCAAACAAGTTTACTCCTCTTAATAGTATGACCATCTATACTAAACCTAGTTATGTACTTCTCTACACAACCTTTGACCGGTGAACTGAAATTACCTACAAATATATCTTTGCCTTGCGCATTCCATTCCATCTCCTCCAATGTTGATGCAACACATGCACCAACCAATCACAAATGATATGATCCACTTCATATCATTATATGACCGTATTGGTTCATCGATCTTGACTTCACTTGCTCTTCTCTGTTGCTTCGGTCCATCAACGCTAAGTCATCACTCAACTTGTCCTTCACACTTGCAACTGGTCCATCAAGCCAAGTCTTGTCTTGATCTTCTCCACCTTAGTCACATGACTCAATGTCATGCCTCATACGCAATGAGCTCCTTCATCACATGTGTGAGCTTTGCAACATCTCCGAACCATTTTTACCTCCATGACATATGTTGCTCACACACATGTACCTATGTACCTAGATTGTCACTCAATTATTAAAACCAAACAAGGACCTTTCAATCTCACCCATTTTGTAATTGATGACAACTCTATAAAGATATGGAAATTAAGCACTTTTGGATTTATGTTGTTTGCCCAAGCAATTTTATCATGTGTAAAGATTTTAGACAAGTACTACAAACCCAAAATAATAGTATTAGCTCTCCCTACATATGTGCTAGAGTGTTTGGTTTGAAGCTCTCACATATGCATAGATTGAAATTATGGAAGAGTAATTACTACCAATGATGCTAAGGTGTAAAGAATTAATCTCTGAAGCGTGATACCAATCGGAGTTGCACTTTTAACACCATCCTTAGCACCATGAGTAGCTATACAACAAAAATACTAGAAGCCTCATGAGATCAACATTATAAGCAAGGTTATAGTACTATGTGTAGAAATGCAAGTCTAGCTACTACGCTATGCATGCTAGTTATCATAACATCAATTAAGTTCTACAACTAGCATACACCACACAAGTATGCATATTAAATGTAAAAACTGATGCAATGCAAGCATGCACATGAATATGCACATATCAAATGCAACCAATCAAAGTTCATAAGCTTGCTCCTCCTGCTTGTGTGCTTCTCTTGTCCAAGAATTTTGATCCTTCTCAATTCCTCAATGTTGCTCCCTCTTTTATCCATGTCCATGTTGAAAGTGCATCTAGCCCTTTAGTGGGTTTTGGTTGATTAAATGACAACGTGATTAAAGGACTAACCCGTTTGCTAAGTGTGGACAGGTAATAGGTTATCTCACAGGCACTTAATGAAAGCCAAAATGATGTGTTGTTGTATAAATAATCTAGTTCAAGCACAAGACAACAATGCAAATGGAATTCATGTGAAGGCTTATTTATTGTGGGATTTCCATGTACTATGTGAAAGCAAGCTCATGATTATTAGTTAATGAGACATGAGAGATTGCATATGGAATGGTCTCATATTTGAAGCTTGCTAAATTAAATTGAAAAAGATGACAATACATATGAATGGATGATTCAACACAAGACGTGACTTGATGGCTTGAGATGGTGAAGATAGCAAGGAAAGGCTTCAAGGTACTAAGCAAGGGTGAAGGGCAAGCGACGGCTTGGCGGCCGAAGAACCTAGCTAGGGTGAAGAAGAAAGTACTCGCATTTAGTTGAGGTACTAATCAAGCTAAGATGGTCATATTGATGTGAAGGATCAAATCTATAATGAAGTATTTGATGGAAGTGACTTGATACATTTGGGATTATTCAAATTTAATGAATGGAATCAAGTCACATGCTCAAGATGGCTATGCTCAAGTGAAAAGATCAACATCAACATGTTAGCACCCTTACTTAATGAAGATTGGAAGGGACGGCATCAATTCAAAAGAAATCAACTCAAGTGGTATAAATTCATTTTTTCTTTGATCTTGAGTTTAATAGGTATGCCATACTATTAAGAGGGATGCATCATGTTGATAGATAATGTTTCATAAGTGCTCAAGCCAACCCATGTGAGTTTTGAGTATTTGAGCGACAAAAGAGCTAACTGATTTCTTGCTAGTCTGGCAATATCGGACGTGTCCGGTATTCATACTGGACGTGTCCGGTATTCATACCGGACGTGTCCGGTATTTGTCCAGCAGCTGTAAAATTGTTGTTCTCAGATTGGTTCGCCGAGAGTTCCGACGTAGGTTGGGAGTTTCGACGGTCGGGAGTTCTGACGTAAGTCGGGAGTTCCGACGTCTCACACTTCAACTGACTTGGAGGGTTCACTCTCCTGGTCATACCAAACATGTCCGGTATTCATACCGGACGTGTTCGGTATGGATGACCAGAAGCCAACGGCTAGTTTTCAAAAGCCGTGAGTGTCGGGAGTTCCGACGTGAGTCGGGAGTTCCGACGATCGGCTGTTCCGACATACGTCGGGAGTTCCGACACCTTACTAACTTTAACTCAGTTACATGTTTTTCAAATTTGCTGAGGGTCGGGAGTTCTAACGTAAGTCGGGAGTTCCGACGGTCGAAAGTCCTGGCATTCATCGAGAGTTCCAACACCTCACAACATCACTGTAACTTAGTTACCGTTGGCGCAATGTGAGTCATATCGGACGTGTCCGGTATTGCAACGGCTATAAAACGGCTAGTTTTTTAAGGGGGCTATATATACCCCCAAGCCTCCACCTTTAGAGGCTACTGATTCTGCTGACATAGACACATGTTTTTGAGCCTTGCCAACTCTCCTAAACCCTCTCTTAGTGAGTGTGTGATCCAAATTGCAAAATCAATTTGTGGGTTAAGAGAAAATTTGAAAAAGCGAGCAAGCCACCACTTGAGCACTTGTGCATATTGTCAATCTCGTGATTTGCATTTGTTACTCTTGGACTCTTCGGTCCTAGACGGCTAGGTGTCACCGGAGAGCAACCGAGAGATTATGGTTGCTTCAGAAAGTTTGTAACGGTCGATTCCGCCGCCTCGAAATCATTTAGTGAAAAGAGGAAAAGGAGTTGGAAAAGACTCTAGCTAGAGTGACCTTTGTAGTACCCTCTAGGGCTGACCTTTGCTGGGTCACCCGCAGCCCCCTCAACGGAGAGTAAGACTCGAACGAGTCCGAACTTCGTTAAAACAAATATCGTGTCTCAAGTTGCATTTCATTCGATATTTGTGTTGCTCTAGCTCTTATGCAGGTTCTCTGTGTTTACTAATATCTCTAGTAGGTACCTGCAGTTTGGTTCGAAGATAGAAATCGAAAGGAGCAAGTTCGGGGCTGTTCTGCAGAAACCGTGCATACCGGACACGTCCAGTATTCATACCGGACACGTCCGGTATTAGAGCTCTATGCTGAAAATATTTACTTTCAGTTCTAACTTTGTGTTGCTGGGTTATAGCTTCTAGATACATTATTTATACCTTGTATACTCTGTGGCCAACTTGTGAGGGGTGGTATTACTCTTATTTGAAGTTTCCATTTTGGAAACTCCCTTTACTAATTATTTTCGCATTTAAAGGTGTTAACTTTCAAAAACGCCTATTCACCCCCCTCTAGGCAGCATCCTAGGTCCTTTCAATTAGTATCAGAACTAGGTTCTCACCTAAAGCTTCACCGTCGTGAGAAAAGGATGTCGACGTCTATCGAGTTGGAGCCGGTGCTTCTCCAAAATGATGGTTCAAACTTTCTAACTTGGTCAATACATGTACTCAATGCTTTTAAAGATATTAGTCCTCTTATTGAGCATATTGTGGATGCAAGCATACCTCTTCCTATAGTTGATTCAAGCAACTACAAAAATTTGTCAAAAGAGGAAGAGATATGCGTGCAACTTAATGCTCAAGCTATTAATATTATTTTGAGTACATTGAGTGTAGAGGTTCAAGATGAGGCAATCTTCAATGGACAACCACCTCCGGAGAGTGCTCATCTCATTTGGACTAGACTTTTTGATTTATATGGAAAATCCAAATGTGATGATGCATTTGAGATCGAGTCAATGGAAAGTATGTCCATTGTGTCTTCATGCAGCGAAGAAGCCTCACAAGACCTCAAGAGTGCCAAGCCGGAGTAAGAAGTGCAAGCAGCGCATGACCTGCTGTCTGCCTGCATGTACCGGACGTGTCCGGTATGCCTACCGGACGTGTCTGGTATGGCTGAGGCAGTAGACCAGCAAGCAGCTGTTTGCAATGATGCTCAAGCCCGATGGCAACCAAGTGAAGAGTCAACCTCAGTATCTCATGATACTCATCACTTGTGTCTCATGGCCAAGAAAAGCAAGAAAAAGAATAACAAGAAAGATCAAGAAAAGGAGAAAGCACAAGTGGATGATCAAGGTAAGAGTGATGTTGAAGTTGAAGACAACTACAACCTTGATCATCTCAACCGCAAAGACAAGTTCATCATCATGAAGATAGTTGAAAAGAATGATGAGCTTGAAGAAGAGATAGAGAAACAAGTGCAATCGCTTCAAAATCAAGAAAAGTTTCTCATCTCCAAATTGCAAGAGCTAAAGGCAATAAATGAGAGGTATGAAAAATTATCAATTGAGCATGCTTTAGTTACTAACTCCTCTTCTAGTGTTTCACAACTAGAGAAGGAAAACTTCGAGCTCAAGGCAAGGCTAGATGAACTATCAAGCAAGTATAATGTGCTACAAGCAAATTTTGCTCATCTAAAGTGCTCTCATGAGGAAGTAGTAGAATCAAGCATCATGCTTAAGGTGGCTCATGAGGTTGTGATTACATCGGTAAAATTTTGTCAACCCCTCACACATCCGCTCACTAGTACACCATCTCAATTAAATATTTCTTGTACTAATGAGTGTGCTCTTCAAGCAAGCCAATCTTCAATTGAGCTAAATCTTATAGAAAACATAGAGCTCAAAGAAGAAGTGCAAAGATTAAAGAAAGATGTGATTCGGTTGAAGGGTAAGGAGAAAGCACAACCTTCTCAAGATAACCATGATAACATGGTGAAGAAGCTTGAGAAGGGTTCAAACCTTGCTTCCTCCAAAGCCCAACAAAAGAATCACATCTCAAGCAAGGCCAACACAACCAAGAGCAAGAAACATGGAAAAAGGATGTGCTATGGTTGTGGATTGTATGGACATGAGTGGGCTATGTGTCCACATAAGAGTTGGGCCGACATGGTTGAAGCCGCCAATAAAAAGGCTTCTACCAAGGAGGACAATCAAATGAAGAGTCATGGACAAAGTGCTTATCTCATGAGCAAGAAATTGGGGCATCCTACCAAGAAATGTCCAATGTACAAAGAGGCAAGAAAGGAAGCCCAAGTTGCAACTAGAAGATGCTATGGGTGCAATGAGATGGGCCATAAGGTTGATAGATGTCCATACAAGCAAAGCAAGCATAGAGCAAACAAAGGCCGCATATGCTATGCTTGTAAAAGAAAAGGGCATCTAAGCTATGAATGCCCAAATGGTAAAACTCCTAAGCCCAACACATTTGTTTATAATGATATGCTTAGGAAGACCACAAATGGAGTTAGCACTAGTAAGGTGATGTGTTCACCACAAACTAGTGCTAAAGCCATTTGGGTGCCTAAGCACTTGTTGACTAACTCAAAAGGACCCAACAAGAGTTGGGTACCAAAGTGTGCTTAGGTTAATGATGTAGGTACTTGGTGATGAGATGAAGGTCTCGGGGTGGTTGAGCAAGCAATTTAACAATATTCACTCAATCTATCAACCAATTCTTATCATAATCCCTTATATGGTTGACCCGAAGATAATTCAATAAACATATCATATATTTCATCCTCACCATTGGTAACAAGTACCTAAACCTTGTAGGATAGTCACTTTGTTCGTTTCGTGTTCTGTAGTTCACAAATAGGTACATTTGTGAAATAATGAAAGTGGCTAATAAGATTCAATTAAAAAAAGGGATTCTACTTTGCCATATGATGCTTTTAACGGCTCTCTAGTAAAGCAATTCATTTGTTGAGATGCAAGTATACAATAAATAATAGAGCCAAACGAAGAATCACAAGCAGCAAATTAATTGGTTCTGTCCTACACCTATTGGACGTGTCCGGTATTACTATCGGATATGTCTGGTATGGCCAGGAACAGAAAGTCAGTGTTTCTGTTCTGTGTATTCCGGACGTGTCCGGTATACCTACCGGATGTGTCCGGTATTACAAGAACCAGAACACTAATTGGATTGCAACTGAGTTTTTGATTCATATATTTTCATATATCACTAATTTACTAAGAAGCTTGTGATTTATTAAATCTAAGTGGATTGTGAGCATCTCCCGAACTTAATTTTAAATATGGCAATTTTATTTGATTTATGGTCAAAATAGAAAATTGACTCCCAAATTCTTAAAAGAATAAAGTGCTTGTTGAAAGTCATTCAAATTACTTGAAGCACTTATTTAGGGGGAGCTAAATTTCTATTTTGCACCATTGTGAACTAACAAATTTATCTAGCATTCTCTGTAGTTCTTTGGATGAAAATGTATCTAGCATGATTATTTAGCAATTGAGGTCAACATAAAGATCATCATGGTATTTATCCTCTTAGTGGTATTCTTGTGGGCTCAAGGCAAAGGTATGTGTTTACATACATACATTGTAAGTGCATCTAAGGCCCTTTGTATGTTAGAATGTGCATTTGTGTGACATAGGAGAGATGTCTTTCAAAACCACTAACTAGCATGAGTAGGAAGTGTGAATTTGAAAAATTATTTGAATCTTGGTCTTTGTGACCTAGCCTTGTCATGTGATGATTATAGCTCTCCTTGATTGTTTGATTGACTAATCACACATGATATGGCTTTCTTAAGTCCACAATATACTATCTCTCTCTCTCTCAAGTAAGCGAAATCTTGTATATGCCAAATATTTGGAAAAGAGAAATCATTTTATGACATTGGATAAGGAAAGTGATGATACTCGGTTTAGATCAAGATTATATACCTTTTGGACTAAGTAATAACAGAAAAGGGAATTGGAAGAGAGAAAACACATTCTGGAATAAATTGGGCCAGCCCGTGTATACCGGACGTGTCCGGTATGAGCGGGACTATAAAAACAGAGCGTACCCCTTCGGCCCAAACAGACTTGTCTCCTCCTAACCAACCTGCCAATGCCCTTCTTCCCACCTAGGGTGACCAAGGATTTCACCAAGGAAAAGGAGAGAAGGAGATCGCATTAGAGAAGGCTTGCATCAAGATTGAAGGCCCAAGGATTTGGATTTCTCATCGCCTTCTCATCTCTTCTCTCAAGGTACCCTAATCACGGACCTCGTCCGATCTACATGGTCAATACTTGATTTTGAAATTCCTTTGGTCAATATGCTGCATTGGTGTTGTAGAAGCAATGCCCAAAGTTTGGTATTAATCCGTGTTGGTTTGAATCAAGGAACCCTGGTTAGGGTTGTTGGTCGCCCATACCAGACGTGTCCAGTATGGCTCAGTAGAGCAGGCTCACTACTTCCTTTGATTCAATCCTATCCTAGAATTGTATAATAGGCATAGTTTCTTCTATATCTATGTTTTGCAAACCTTGTGACAATGGTTTGTCGAGGTGATTGTAAAACCTTGGATAAAAGAATCTATGTCTAATTACAATTCAAGAATAAGCTATGGGCATGTATCTAAAATTCTATGAAAATCTTTGGATACAGGACAGCAGCCATGAGTGGACGACAGGAGCCGAGGTCCAAGCACAGACATGATCTAGCACTTGAGAAGTACAAGAAGGCAAGACAGGATATGCATCCTGGATTCAAGCCAACCAGCAGGAGGTCCACCAGAGCTGCCTCTAGTGTAGCTGCTTAGTATGCAGAGGGGTTCGGGAGCTCTTCTTCTAACATAGACACTGATGAGTTCAGAGTGGAGTCTAGAGAAGAAAGAAAGAGGAAGAGCACTGAGAGAGGATCAGATGGTGATAGCTCAGATGAGGAGTAGGAGATTAAGGAGGAGGAGTTAGTTCCTCTAGCTCAGCACTAGCCTAGTCAGGGGATGCATTATGGTCTTCTAGAGACACGTCTGCCTAATGTGCCCTCCTATATTCCCAGAGTTGACTACAGGGGAAAGGGTATGACCAGGAGAGCTTGAGATGAGCAAAGGGTTGATCCGAGGGGCTTACCTAAGGTTTAGTACGATCACCGCTTCTAGATAGCCTTTCACCTAGACTTCTACTCTAGTGTGATTCTCACCAGAAACCCAGTGATTGCTAGGTCTTAGTGGATTGACTGGCAATATATTAGAGAGTTGCAGAAGACCTTAGTTGATCATGCCATTGCCATCTACCAGAGCACAGGAGTTTATGAGATCATGGAGTTCCAGCATGACTGGAACACAGAGGTAGTGGCTCAGTTCTATGCTACTCTATTCGTTGAGGAGGATGAGAGGCGGATGCACTAGATGCTTGAGGGCCAGTGGTATAGTATTGACTATGATGTTTTTGCCACCTAGCTTGGCTTCTCAGAGGATGATCTCCAGAGGGACAGGATCCACACCGAGCAGGTGTTACCTCATGAGCAGCTCGCATATATGTATCCTCCTGGTGGTGAGAGAGGAGCTATGGGGAAGGTTCTAGGTCTTCACCCTACCTACAAATACCTGGACAGGATGTTCAGGAAGACTATTGACTACAAGGGTAGAGACAAGGGCAACATTGCTGATTACTCTAGGAACCTACTCCATAGGATGGCACCTGATGCTCGGCCTTTTAGCGTATTTGACTTCATTTGGTCTGAGATTAGGAGTGTGGGAGAGAGGCCCCTCAAGGGCTGTGGTTTTGCTCCTTATATCATGCATATGATTGAGCAGGTGATAGGGCACACATTCGAGTATGATAAGATTCACAAGGCCCTGAAGATTGTTGTAGATCTGCCTAAGACAGGGTTACCTCCAGCAGGACTAGGAGGAGCAGTAGTAGCACCAGAGGCAGATGCACCTAGGAGTGGTGCACTAGCAGGAGCTTCACCTTCACCACGTGCTCCTTCACATTCTACTTCATGCCATGGCAGTCCTCCCTTGCCTATCCACAGGCTTTTTAGCTCCATATTTGGGATGTGCCATGACATCCAGACCAGGCAGCAGAAGGAGAGGGAGGCTAGGAGGAAGGACACTCGAACTTTGAATCAAATTGCTTCTAGGCTTGAGCTTGATCCTCCTAGGTCTCCTCTATCAGATGAGGCAGCTAGTGAGCAGGAGACTAAGGAGCAGCAGTAGGCCAGATATGGCAGAGAGTATGTTGAGTTCATATAGCGACAGTAGCAGCAGCAGGCACCTGAGCACCCTAACACTCTACCACTTTAGGCTCATGTGCCTACTCACTCTCAGCCACATCCTAGCACTATAGATGACTATGCCACAGATTGGTGGAGTGACCTGACAGGTGGTGGCAGCTTCTATGGGTCTGGTGGCTATGACCTGTCTGGTGCGGGTGGATCTTGTCCAGCCGGTGTTGCACGCTCAGATGATGAGGATGCTGGTGATGATGATGATGAGTGATCTCAGCCTTCAGTGATAGCTTGTAGCCCCTTTGTCCTTAGTATGTCTTTGTTGGACCTTTGTGGTGATAGATGACAAAGGGGGAGAGAGACTGATTAAAGCTCTTTAGGATAGTTTCATTTGCTTATCTTTATACCTGAAGATATGTACTGCAGGCTATAGTTTGTTTTTGAGCTTCTTTGATGTATCTTAGATATGAGATAGATTGTATCATGTGAGAGATGAGACTTATGCTTTATCTATGTATCTCTTGAGACATGATCTTTATTTTATATATCAGTGGCTTCTGGACTTGAGAAAATTTGTAATGAGTGCCATGTGTGAATTATATGTGTTATATTTATTTTCATAAGGACTATGCATGCTAGAATGAAAATATTTGATGTGATGCCTTTATACTTATTCTTGTGTGATATATCTTGTCATATGCATCACGGTTTTGCTTTGTCACACACACATGCACCCTACGGATGCAATGATTTAGGGGGAGTCTCCTATATGTTTTAATATGTGCAATTGACATTTGAGGTCATTTTGTGAATTCTACTCATAAGCACATATCAAGGGGGAGCCTCTCATAAATCATTGAACCAAAAGCTTAAATGTTTATATCCTTGTGTAAGCTTTAATCAAGTTGTCATCAATCACCAAAAAGGGGGAGATTGAAAGTGCATCTAGCCCTTTAGTGGGTTTTGGTTGATTGAATGAAAACATGATTAAAGGACAAACCCAATTGCTAAGTGTGGACAGGTAATAGGTTATCTCACAGGCACTTAATAAAAGCCAAAATGATGTGTTGTTGTATAAACAATCTAGTTCAAGCACAAGACAACAATGCAAATGGAATTCATGTGAAGGCTTATTTATTGTGGGATTTCCATGTACTATGTGAAAGCAAGCTCATGATTATTAGTTAATGAGACATGAGGGATTGCATATGGAATGATCTCATATTTGAAGCTTGCTAAATTAAATTGAAAAAGATGACAATACATATGAATGGATGATTCAACACAAGACGTGACTTGATGGCTTGAGATGGTGAAGATAGCAAGGAAAAGCTTTGAGGTACTAAGCAAGGGTGAAGGGCAAGCGACGGCTTGGCGGCCGAAGAACCTAGCTAGGGTGAAGAAGAAAATACTCGCATTTAGTTGAGGTACTAATCAAGCTAAGATGGTCATATTGATGTGAAGGATCAAATCTATAATGAAGTATTTGATGGAAGTGACTTGATATATTTGGGATTATTCAAATTTGATGAATGGAATCAAGTCACATGCTCAAGATGGCTATACTCAAGTGAAAAGATCAACATCAACATGTTAGCACCCTTACTTAATGAAGATTGGAAGGGACGGCATCAATTCAAAAGAAATCAACTCAAGTGGTATAAATTCATTTTTTCTTTGATCTTGAGTTTAATAGGTATGCCATACTATTAAGAGGGATGCATCATGTTGATAGATAATGTTTCATAAGTGCTCAAGCCAACCCATATGAGTTTTGAGTATTTGAGCGACAAAAGAGCTAACTGATTTCTTGCTGGTCTGGCAATACCGGACATGTCCGGTATTCATACCGGCCGTGTCCGGTATTTGTCCAACAGCTGTAAAATTGTTGTTCTTAGGCTGGTTCACCGGGAGTTCCGACGTAGGTCCAGAGTTTCGACGGTAGGGAGTTCCGACGTAAGTCGGGAGTTCCGACGTCTCGCACTTCAACTGACTTGGAGGGTTCACTGTCCTGGTCATACCAGACATGTCCGGTATTCATATCGGACGTGTTCGGTATGGATGACCAGAAGCCAACGGCTAGTTTTCAAAAGCCGTGAGTGTCGGGAGTTCCGACGTGAGTCGGGAGTTCCGACGATCGGCTGTTCCGACATACATTGGGAGTTCTGACACCTCACTAACTTTAACTCAGTTACATGTTTTTCAAATTTGCTGAGGGTCGGGAGTTTTGACGTAAGTCAGGAGTTCCGACGGTCAGAAGTCCCGGCATTCATCGGGAGTTCCGACGCCTCACAACATCACTGTAACTTAGTTACCGTTGGCACAGTGTGAGTCATACCGGACGTGTCCGGTATTGCAACGGCTATAAAACGGCTAGTTTTCAAGGGGGCTATAAATACCCCCAAGCCTCCATCTTTGGAGGCTACTGATTCTGCTGACATAGACACATGTTTTTGAGCCTTGCCAACTCTCCTAAACCCTCTCTTAGTGAGTGTGTGATCCAAATTGCAAAATCAATTTGTGGGTTAAGAGAAAATTTGAAAAAGAGAGCAAGCCACCACTTGAGCACTTGTGCATATTGTCAATCTCGTGATTCGCATTTGTTACTCTTGGACTCTTCGGTCCTAGATGGCTAGGCATCACCGGAGAGCAACCGAGAGATTGTGGTTGCTTCGGAAAGTTTGTAACGGTCGATTCTGCCGCCTCGGAATCATTTAGTGGAAAGAGGAAAAGGAGTTGGAAAAGACTTTGGCTAGAGTGACCTTCGTGGTACCCTCTAGGGCTAACCTTTACTGGGTCGCCCGCAGCCCCCTCAACGGAGAGTAGGACTCGAACGAGTCCGAACTTTGGTAAAACAAATATCGTGTCTCAAGTTGCATTTCATTCGATATTTGTGTTGCTCTAGCTCTTGTGCAGGTTCTCTATGTTTACTGATATCTCTAGTAGGTACCTATAGTTTGGTTCGAAGATAGAAATCGAAAGGAGCAAGTTCGGGGCTGTTCTGCAGAAACTGTGCATACCGGACATGTTCGGTATTCATACCGGATACGTCCGGTATTAGAGCTCTGTGCTGAAAATATTTACTTTTAGTTCTAACTTTGTGTTGCAGGGTTATAGCTTCTAGATACATTATTTATACCTTGTATACTCTGTGGCCAACTTGTGAGGGGTGGTATTACTCTTATTTGGAGTTTCCATTTTGGAAACTCCCTTTACTAATTATTTCCGCATTTAAAGGTGTTAACTTTCAAAAACACCTATTCACCCCCCGTCTATGCGGCATCCTAGGTCCTTTCATATGTCCAACTTCTACTTCTTTGTCTTAATCTCTCCCAAAGCTTTCATATCTTTGTACAATCTCTCCCCCTTCGTCATCAATTTCCATAAAAAGTGTGCTTCTCATTGATGCAAAGGCTCACATTGGGGTAGATGGTTGAGGTTTGAATCTTGCATTTTTATGGACATCACTTGATTATTGGAATGACACCACTTGTATAGCTTTTTAGACATCATGTGTAGGATCTTGTGACCTTGATACTAATTGTTGTAGGGCTCCTCCCCATATGTCCAAGCATGTGTCATTCTCTTGATAATATTGAGCTCTTGTGTATTAGGGATGTATTCTTCACTTGATGAGTTGATGGTCACTCAAAGTTGAGGATCACTTGTGGAACCACTATCTTGTATGAATGATACCATGTGTAGTGATGTGATACCACGTATATGATTGATTTATCAATAAAAACCATTTCTTGAACATTTGCTATCTTCATGAGTACCATTTGTAGGATATCACTTATGAGTTGGTCTAGACATCACTTGTGAATTCTTGATGAAATATTTGAGTCTAGATACCACTTGAAACAAACTAGATATCCATTTGTGTTGTTGCCTTGTGCTTATACTCTTGTCACTATCATTGTCATGAGCCTTTAATATGACTTGAACTAAATTGATTTGCCTAAGCTTCCAAGTCCGGTTTAAACTAATGACAAGCTTTGTCACACCTCTTACAAGGGTTATCTTACCAATGTTATACTTGTCACTTGTTAGCAATCCAAATTAAATCAAGTATTTGGGTTCACTAGCTCATGAACAAATTCATATACTAACCACTAGATCAATTAATCATTCAAGTAATAGTGGTAGGCGATGAATTTCAAAGATTTTCATTTGTCATGCATGATTCTAATAAGCATGTACTATATGCACTAACCGCACACTAGTAAGGGATGAAATAATCATACACATTACAATGATACCTTTGCTATATTGGAGAAGAGAATAGTCACATAGATTCTAATTCATTACACTTTAGCAATGTGAAGTCCAATTTATAACTTGGTGAAGACCAATCATTAATATTGAAATCCATTCTTCACCCATATGAATTGAAAAAACACTAATGATCAAGTGCACTATCTTATTGTGGCTGGCTTGCTTCTTTTTTTATCAATGCTTGCATGAGAGCACTATTTGGAATATCACTTTAATTGCCATGACTAGCTCTCTTTTGGGTGTTGCTCACTTTTCTTGATCAACCCTTTTGATTGCTGCAACTAAGCATCTCAAATATCTCTCGGATCACCACTTCTATGTTAGCCTTTCAAGTACTATACTTGGTTTACCTACACATAGGCGGCAAACCCCTACACTAGGGAGAAGTGACCTCTCTCTAAATAATCATTCTTGATACTCACTTGAAATAATTTGATTGATTGATCCAAATGATGGACTTAACTTAATGAGTAACCTTGATTCCTTATTTAAGTTCTTTTCTTTCTACTTGTTTAAGTCATTTTCTTTCTACCAAATGATCTCCAATAATCTCTAAAATTTAAACTTCATCTTTATCTTGAGCTTGGTCTTGATCTTCAATTTAAATACCAAATGTGTGCCAAGTACACTCCACAATCAAATGGTCTTGTACTCATTGCTTATCATGCTTCTAGATCACTTCAAAACCAAACTTAGGTACCTCAAATACTTATAAACATGATTCCAACTTGAGGACCTTTCAATCAAAGTGACTCTTGATCAATCCAATAATTGTCACTTTTCTGGCAGATTCTGTATCCTTCAAAGAAAAATCTATATCTCCTAATATATAGATCCAAATACTACGAAATTTGGTGGATATGTGGTTTACTAAGTCATCTAGCAGCTGTAAAAATTTGGGATTCATTGGACTTCTAGATTACTATCAGATTTCATTTTTCCACCACTGCTATATGCTGAAAACTGCTGCACTATAGCTGACATGATCCACTCCAAAACCGAAGCATTTTTTATCCAATTCTTATGAAATTTATGCATCACTTAATACCATAAATCTAGAGTATGTATACCAAATTTTAAGCCAATAAAAATAGATTTGATCACTCAAACATGGCTAAGATCACTGCTCACTTAGATTTTGTAATATAGGACATATTTCAATCACTTAAGCATACTTCACCAAATGTGAATCAAACTTGAAATCTACTTGTTTGAATACTTCCATAAGACATATATCCATTCAATCCACTTACTAAAAGTTATCTCATGAACTTATCCAACTCAAATCAATCCAAATTTGATTACTAATCAATTAATCCATTCAATTATCTCATAGCAAGCAACAAATGTATATATCTAATTCAATCAACTCATATGCACCCAAATGATTTAGATAAACTAGAGATATACCTTGGTTAGCTTATAATCATCTAAAGCAAGCTTCAACTCAATTATTTGCAAGTCTACCAATTATAGCCAATAAATCATCCATAACTTGAATATGACACTTGTATGTTGTAGCACATTGGACTTCACTCACTTGTCATGTCATTGGGATAATAATCATTATTTGTCAATACTTGGCTCAATCACATGATCAATACAATAAATACCAATTGAACCAAGCCTCCAATGCCCATGGTACCTACAAGCATTCATCCTCACATTGCAGGCGGGGCGGGCTCTTAACGAGACCCGCACGCTCGCCCCACAAAGTTTCCCTTTGTGGCTGTAGTGGCCCAGCTACAAATTTTTTGTGGCCCAACGTCTTCGAACCCGCCAAGCCCATTGGGCAATAGACAAAGCTCGCAAGAACCCGCAAGATCCGTGACAAGCTCACAAGAAGCCGCACGCATGAGGAAGCGGATCAGAGCATGCCACGATCTGGCGGCAGCACAGAGGAAGGGCAGTCGCATCGCATGCACGGCTCACCGCCGCCGGCCACAGTTACGCCAGGAACCAGCCACCACCAGGACGACCAAACGTGCGCGCCATGCTGTTGTGTTGCGGCGGCGGCAGCTCAGGGCGGTTGGCGGCCAGGACCACGAGCAGCCGGTACAGCACCGCGATCGGCGCGCTCCTACCGCCACTGGGTGCGCATGGCGGCGGGTGTCGGCTGTGGCTTCGTCTCCAGAGGTTCATCATGTCCCCCTATGACCCACGGTACCTGGCGTGGGAGAACTCACTGGTGGCGCTGGTGGCGTACTACGCGTGGGTGGCGCCGTTCGAGTTTGGCTTCCTCCCGGATCCACGCGGCGCGCTGGCCATCGCCGACAACGCCGTGAACATGGCGTTCGCCATGGACATCGCGCTCACTTTCTTCGTGGCGTATGTGGACGGCCGGACGTACCTGCTCCAGGACGACCCCCGGCGGATCGCGTGGCGGTACGCCCAGACCTGGCTCGCCCTCGACGTCGCCTCCACCATGCCCATCGAGGTGTACCGCCGGATCTTGCCGCGGCAGGCTAGGGACTACAACTTCTTCGGCATGCTCTGGCTCTGGCGCCTCCACCGCATCGACACCTTCTTCACACGGTACGCACGCGCGCACGCTGCTTTCTAGATGGATTGTTTGATGCTTTTTTCTTGAACTGATCAACAATGGCGTTGCTTTGCTTGGTTCGTTGATCTCTACCTAGACTGGAGAAGGACAGGAAGTTGAGCTACTTCTGGGTTTGATGCATAAGGCTCATCTGCGTGACGCTGTTCGCGGTGCACTGTGCGGGGTGCTTCTACTACCTACTGGTGGATAGGTACCATGACCCGGCGCACACGTGGCTGAGCTCCTCCATGCCGGACTTCAAACAGCAGAGCATGTGGAAGCGGTACGCGGCGTCCATGTACTGGTCCATCACCACGCTCACTACCATCGGGTACGGCGACATGCACGCCGTCAACACGGGTGAGATGGTGTTCACCATGCTCTACATGCTCTTCAACCTCGACCTCACCGCCTACCTCATCGGCAACATGACCAACCTCGTCGTCCATGGCACCAGCCGCACCAGGAAATACGTACACACGCACGCTTGTTCTGCCGCCACCGTCATCAGACGACACCTATAGCCCTGCCGCCCTGACATCTTCTTGTCTGCGTGCACCGTCGCCATGGAAATGGACACCGATCGAATGAATGAATCCAGAGGGACGCGATCAAGGCGGCGACGAGCTTCATGGTGCGGCACCAGCTGCCGGCATGGCTACAGGAGCAGATGGTCTCCCACCTGAGCCTCAAGTTCAGGACCGACTCGAAGGGGCTACAGCAGCAGGAGACGCTGGGCGCGCTGCCCAAGGCCATCTACTCTGGCATCTCGCACCACCTCTTCTTCTATTCTTCGCCCTCGTCCAAGGCGTCTACCTCTTCTAGGGCCTCTCCAACGACCTCATCTTCTAGCTGGTAATTAGTAATTACCATTTACTATAACGACGCCACCATCAGAGGCATTGGAACCTCCAATCCGTGCAGCTCTGAATACTGTACCATACGTCTTGCGGGGACTTACGGGTTTTGCATACAAGTTTGTTGTGTCCGCGAAACACTTGTCTGCAAGATCATAGCTTCGTGGCAAACCGTAAACCCGCTAATAAACTTTACGGCAAGCGAGGCGGGTTAGCGGCCGGCCACGAACGAGCCCGCCTGCAAGTTGAATTCATCCACTTTTTGATGATACCCAAATTAGTTTGGGCCCTCTCAAGTTAGGTGCAACATAGTTAGGCGTAGCCTTAGTATGAGTAGCGGGATGTTTTGTAATAGCAACCATAGATGTACCATTACCATCATTCCTAAGCATAATATTTGCATCAATTAAAATAGGCTTAGGATTATTACCTAGGAGACATGAATTTGCTATGTGTCTCCTTTCTTGGCATGAGCAGCAAACTCTCTTTGATTGAGTCTTTTCTTCCTTGCTCATGTGGTGCTTCTCATTGTCTTGCTTCTCTTTGTTTGCTTGACCTTCTTCTCAAGCTTGTTTGGACAACCTGAAGCTAGGTGGCCCAATTCATCACAACTATGGCACTTAATGTGAGCAACTTCCTTCACCTTCTCTTCTTTGTTCTTGCTCACTTTCTTTGCGTCTTGATTCATCCTTAGACACATTGCTCTTTCTCTTGCTTTTCCACCCTTTCTTATTTTCTTCTTCATCATCATCAAATCACTACTATCGTCATGGTTGATCTTGATTTGAACTTGGAGCTTCTCTTCTTGCTCAACTTGTGGCTTTGGTTAAGGCTTCACTTGTTGCTTCACCAATTGCTTAGTTGGGCACATAGAGGTGAGATGACCCCATATGCGGCACTTGAAGCATTTGATATGTCTTAGCCTCTCTTATTCTTTCTTTAACTTGAGTTTTTCTTCATTGGGGCAACCATTTGCAAGATTACCACTTCATGTCACTTGAAGCACATGAAATGAGAGAGCTTCTCTTGTTCTTGCTTCTTCATCTCTCTTTCATATCTTCTATTGCCCCATCTCTTGCCTTTGATCTTGCTCTTGTTGAAACCAATGCCACTCATGTGACCGTAGCTTCTTTGAGTCTTCAACACATGCTCAAAGGTGACTTTAGAGTTGTAGCACCTCTCTAACTTGTTGCTCAAATTCTTCACTTCACTTTTGAGCTCAATGTTCTCCTTCAAAATGTTAGTCTCACAAGGCATAGAAGTAGAACAAGCATCTATATGTGAAGAACATGACATATCTAATAAATTATCACAAGAGGTGGATACATATTTCTTGCCTACATCACATGGGTTGGCAATATTATGTGATTGATCATTTGACCCAAGTGATGAGCTCTCACTAGTTTTAGTCTTTTCATTAGAAAGTTCCTTAGTGAGAAAAGCATGGTCTTATACCAAGTTGTCATAAGCAACACTAAGTTCCTCATGAGCCAATTTTAGCTCCTCATGTGAACAAGTAGTAACATAAAGTAGATGCTTTTGTTGTTCATATGTGCTCTTTAGAAATGAGTTTTCATTTTCCAATTTATTTGTTTTTGCCATCTCATTTCTTAAAGCCTTAGTGAGTTTGCATACTGTGGCAGAACCGCTTGAAATAGCATGCTTTCGAAGGCGCTCGTCTTCCACCAGACACTAAGCACCCTGAAAGTTAGCTACATTGGACGGTCCCGTCGAGCACACCCTAAGGGAGAACTCAAACATTCCACATTTTTCATCCAGGATCCAATAATCAGAACGAGTTTACATCACTTAGTCCATCTAGTTCTCAAAAATACATTATTACAATACCAAGTTCAAAGTACGGAATTTAAACAGCGGAATTGAAATAAACATCTAATGATAAGATACAAGGATCCGTCTGTGCCTACTAGAAGAATCCTCTACACAACAGCTACTCCTCAAGCTGCACCTACAACAGGGGTAAATAAACTTTGAGTACATAATGTACTCGCAAGACTTACCCAACTAGTGGAAATAATTTCCTGAGTCCAAAGGATATGATAAGCTTTATGGTTTGTTGGGTTTCCTTTTTGCGTAAAGCATTACTAGTAGTGAATCCTTATGTATGTTTCTTATTAGCAGTCATGATTAGTTCATTATCAAACCATTCTATGTAAGCACATGTTCTACTTTCAAGCAAGAGTTGAGCAATCAGATCCATTTCACCATCTTTCATTGTGACAGAACCGCCCAATTTATACAAGATAAAGTACGACTGTCCCCGCTTAACATGTTGACACGTGCATACTCTCACTTATATAAACCCGGTAGTCCACCGAGTGTCACGCAGGACCTCGGTAAATCAACATCACAACCAAGATTGCGTGATTAAGCAAATACACATCACATACATAGAGTTGCAGCAGAAATAATATTACAAATGGTTTCACAAATAATAGTATAAGTTTGGGTTTCAAAACTGATTAGTGAAAACAACATTTGCTTTCAAAGGATTACATTAATATAAGTTCCAGATACATTGCTAGCATAAGTGACATCCTCAGACAAAAGCATGTAGATGAGAAGCAAATATAGAATCACCGAGCCCACCGGCGGTTAGCCACCAACTTCAGCAGGCCAAAACCTCACCTGCAACATGGTGGGATAAACCCTGAGTACTCGAATGTACTCAGCTAGACTTACCCGTCATAAACCAGAAATAAAATTGACTCCAAGGAGTATGCAAGGCTTTATAAGTGGAGGTAGCTTGACAACATTTTGCATAAAAAGCGATCAACTCAATTATACCATTATAATTCTGCCATCAAGTTAATTAGAACTATCCATCTCTAGATTAGCAACTATCCTATGCCAAACATGTGGTATATCTTTTTAGAGCATACAATAGTAACCATAGCAGGTATAGTAATTCCATGTTTATCTGAACCATCGCATTCCATAATCCAATTACTACGATGTTGGGACTAGCCAAGTTTCTCACTATCCGTGAGAGACGGTGATTCGAATCGATTTCAACCAGCTGGGAATTTATTCCTAACACAAACCCAGGTCTACCAGCCATGATAGCCTTAGGTCACCTTTGGTACAACTCTGGTACACATTTCGTGGGTCTGTACTGCGCTACACAATCTGGAACACCAGATGCCAGGATGCTTAGGCTAAGCCTGCCCTTGGGCTCAGTCTGATCATTCCCCGGAAGGAGCGCACAGCAGAATGATTCCTGGCCTGAGTTGAATTACTCGGCTTCATGGTCGGAACGAGTTATCCGGCCAGCTAAGTGAGAGGCATGCGTTCAATCTTGTCAGAAGCGCCAACAATGGTACGGTCCTTAATCGACACAGACGGAATCACATGAGTGAACCTACACATAGACTCCGCCTGGCCTCGATTTACTTTTACCCCATGGTTCCTTTCCACGATAGCAAATATAGCCAACCGTGCTTCAGTATCCACCTATATCTCGCAGGTGATAGGAAATCACCTGACTTCTACCGGTCTAAGCATGGCTAAGCATATATTCGATCCTGGACCTATACCGGTTAAAGGTGTAATATCTGGACAAGGAATGTATATGCATCAAGTGGTTCCATTCAACTCTTATAACCTAATGCATCAATCATAAGTACTTAAGTAATCATTTGTAAAATACTGGGAGACTTAGAATGCTCTGGGGCTTGCCTGGGATCCAACACAAGTCAGTTCAGTTAGCTTGCACCGACTTGGTGACATCTCCAGTCCTAGCACTTGTTTAGTCCTTCCATCTTCGGGATAGATCCACCAAACACCATCTTCGGGTTTGACTCCACATCACATCCTTCATGTGGTTCATCTAGCGTACCTAAATGAGATGCAAGATGCATGTGTATGAATACATGGAAGTGCAATAGACAATGCATCGCATGTAGTAAGTAAGACAAGCACAAGGTTACGTTAACATGCACAAGCACTTAGCATTGCTTACTTTAAATATCACACAATTTATCATGCCACGATAGCAAAGAAGACAACACCAAGCATGACACAAGTTTCCCAAGATTTCAGGTACTCTAACTCAACCATCATCAAAGGTATGAGCCACACTTAGCAATATACAAGCAAACAACTATAATTGGAAACTGTCAATTTCTGGACATGCAAACAGCAGCTACAAGATTTAGCTATAACTGGAGTTACACAAATCCAAATGACTTGCAAGAAGACATTCTGGAAATCTTATGAAGTTATCTACAATTCATATTTAATCATCTTAGCATGATTCTCAAGTTAACTAAGTCAAATATACCCATTTACAGAAACTGGTCTAAACAAGACAGAGAGTAATCAATTCTGTAACCCAACTTTAAACAGGCATAACTCATAAACTACTTGGCCAAATACCACCAAATTTTAACAAAATCTAGATACATGAATTATCTACAACTTTGTTATTATCACCAAAAAACTCATTCAAATCCTAACTAGATCAAACACTAGCATCTTTCAGATCTGCTCAGAATAAAATCAAAACTTGATAAAAGACTTAAAAGTCATGTAACTCCTAAACTATCAGGCCTATGGTCTTACAATTTGAACACAAGCAAGATTATGAAATTTGCTACAACTTTTGTATTCACTACAACTATAGCAAACATCATTTACACCACGAAAATAATTGCACAAGCAAAACTGCAAATCCAGCCCAACAGCAGTGGTATAGAAAACGGATAGAAACTTCAGAGAAGCATAACTGGAGTTCTAGACCTCCAACAAATATGAACCATAACTTTTTGAAAATCTTAGGAAGTTACCTACAACTTTATTATTCTCATATTAAGATGATTCTACAGTTAGAAGGGTCAATCAATCCAATAATTGCATCTCTGTCAAAAACATAGACAGAAACTGACATGCCACTTTAAACAGCTATAAATGGAGTTATACATGTCCAATAAATGTGGTTCTAGACTTTTTAGAAAGCTTATCAAATTCTAAACAACTTTGTTGTAAACACCTAAAGCTAATTCTACTATTAAGAAGGCCCCACAATACCAACAAGGTAACCCTATCAGAGTTTGGGCAGAAACAGCCACTGATATTTAAGCAAGTATAACTCAAGATCTACTTAACCAAAAATCATGATATTTAGCTTTTTGAAACGCTTAATAAAGGTACTACAACTCATGTATTATCATCAAGTCATGATTCATAACCTAACTAAGCCAATTAATTTAATCTTGCAGACCTATTCAGAATAGTGGTAAGGCAATACAGGTAATTTGTTATTTTTATAGATCTTAAACTATCAAGCCTAAAATACTGAAATTTTTATCAGACATCACGAAGCACATCAGTAACACTCCTTAAAAATTTCACATTTAATTGAGTAAAATAACTGCAGTTATAAAAAGAACAAGACATGACTAGCGTTAAGAACCTAACTGCCTAAATCTATTTTTACCGCTAAACCTTTAAACTAAAACATGTAATATTATTGATCTAGTACATAGATAATTTCACAAGGATTCCAAAAAGTCCACATTTACTATTTTATGAATTTTCTACGATTTACTATGAATTTCCAAAGTTCCTGCAAAATAATTACAAACCAGTCCTTACGACACTATTCATTTGAGTCTACGGTTCTGCAGAAAACCCCCTGGACTTGTTTCAATTGTTACCTGAGGTCCTCGGTCGCGATTTACAGAGGGTATGCACAGGAGCTCACCGGAGGAGGCGTGTCGACGGCGGGGAAGCATCCAGGCGTCCGTGCGCACCCGCTAGTGGCCATGGTTGTGCAGGAGGCGGCCCGTACGGGAGCCGGCGGCGGATGCAGCTCCGGCGGCTCATGCACGAGCTCTAGCTAGTGGCATCCATGGTAGCCATGGCAGCGGCAGGTGCCGGTTGAAGACAGAGTAGGAGAAGGGAGGGGAAAGGAGTGGGAGAGAGTGGAGAGGGCAGGGTACCGGTCCTAGACTTAAGCACGGCAAGATGGCCACGTGGCGTGAGCAGGGGCGCATGGCGGCCACGCGAGCTGCAGCGCCAGAGCAATCTGTCGGCCACTGTTCAACATTTTCAAAATTCTAATACCACCGCGAAAATACAAGCTGAAATCCCATTTTCCTCCCCTCATATCTCCTAAACCGATCGATTATTTGCTCCACCGATTATACCGTTGTGTAGGGCTACAAGAGTACTCTAACTTTCCTTAAAGGAGTTTTCCCAAATTCGAAATGGTTTGCAAACTAAAATTCGCCAAACATGGGTACATTGAAACTAAAAACTGGAAGTTCGTCATCTACACTTAGCCAAATTTTAGGGTTCCAAAAACAGCAGTTTGTTGATTCTTGTGAGCTCCATTGGACCTAGCTATGCACTGAACTAGCTCTTGAGCATCAAACAAATTTGGTTCTATTCGACTTAAACTTCAACTTTTATTTAAGGTGTAACTCCATGCAAGCACTATAAGCAATTGGTCAACATCGGTCAAAGTAGCATCGCGGTAAAGCTTAAATCCAAGTTTTAGACCGATGGAGGTATTTTCTTGTCCTCCGCTCAACACGAACCCTTCATGACTTTTGTTGTAGATTTCAATTTGAGTCGTTTGGGCAAGGTAGCAAGGTTTGGTTGACGATCTATAATTCCATTCACTTAATAAAGCAATCCAAGAAAGATTATAACTTATCATTTCATGTAACTTTTTGATTCCAAACTTCATGAAACTTTTCCAATCATCCATGTGGGTGGAAATTGATGTGAGGCACATGAAAGAAGTAGATCCAACATTACTCAAGCATACTTTTTGGAAAGGGCAACATGTAAGCAATGGTGCATGGTCCAAGTTTAAGTGGTCGCTCATTTTGTAGATTTGATCTTGAAACTTTCATCACCACTTAACATGTCATGTTTGAGTTTAAACCCATTGCTTAACTGGTGACAAACACCTAGGGTGTTACATTCATCTTCTAGTTCTTACTATGGTGCTAGATCATAGACAAGTCATACCATATTACACGGCGATTCATGAATCAATGTAGCCCGGCTAGGTACCCCGAAACACATGCCCCGCTTATATCCTATGCACAAGCAGGACCAACCTACCACTCTCCTATCAAGGGGTCTAGGTCCCTGTCCAAACATGGACTCTAAGCCCCCACTCCTGAGTCCTGGACTCAGTATGGTGCTTAGACCTCCACCATCCCCGCCTCTAATCAGTCGGTCCGGAAAGAGCCAGAACCCACGACAAGAGAGCAACAAGCCTTTCCGCTCTCATAAGCAAGTATGTGCTTAGGATAATAAGTCTATAACCTAACTAAAATCCAATGCAACGGCCGGTCCTTAATCGACATGGATAGGGAAAACAAAGTTACCAAGCTATGCCCCATTGGCCACAGGACACAACCTATTACACCCACCAATATCCGTACCATATCCATACCCGGTCTCTATTTCCTTTTTACCATTTTATCATGAGAGTGATAATAATAATCACCTATTATGAGTAACGGTAGTGTCGGGTACCTAAGAATGGGGTACCCCGAGCGAACAATCAAAGGGGTCACTTAAGTCCCATCAAAAAACAAAGCTAGAAGGTAAGCCGTGGGCCCCTCACCCGCCACATCCGAGCCCACCAGGCCCTCCGCCTCGCCTCGAGCCTCGCGCAGGAGGTCTCGGCGTCCTGACGCAATCTCTGCCTCGCGCGAGGCTCTCCACGGAAGGCCTCGACAGGGAACACAATCTCCGCCTCATGCGAGGCTCTCCATGGAAGGCCTCGGTAGGGGGTGCCTTCTCCGTATCATGCGAGGACTCTCACGGAAGGCCTCGGCAAGGAGTCTGATCTCCGTCTCGCGTGAGGCTCCGCTCTCTATCTCACGCGAGGCCTCATTCTCCGTATCATGCGAGACCAGCTTATCCATAGTCCATCACCCCTGCCTCAGCCATTCTTTCTGACAGCACGTCATGTCTCATTAATACTTCAACCACTCCCACAATCTCAGCCGGATGATGGCTCGACGCCACAGAATGGCCGACAGGACCTGAGGTCGCATCAACGCCATACCGGCTGGGACAGGGCACGGCGGGGATTACCGGCCACTATGGTCTGACGTTGTGCCCATGATTAGCGCCCACGCTGCACTGTGCCCTGCGATCCCTGCCTCAAAAACAACGCGACATGGACAACTTGGCCTGGGTTATCACCGCCTCCAAACCGGCGTACCAGATCAGCCGCCCACTCGAGGCCTCGACACTGTGCACCAGGGTCTTGGCTATCTCGGGGTTTGTGCCCGCCGAGACCCCCCACTGCGGTGCAGCCTCGGCATCGACCAAGCCTCGGCCTCGCGCATAGTACATCCACAGCGGCTTGCACGTCCACCGCCGCACCCACTCCGAGGCAGTCCTAGGGCTCTCACGACGCACAGGATCGGACGGGACGCACACGCCGCCCCAGTGCTCCAAGGACGGACCGCTCCGATGACCATGCCGCCATAGGAACAGGCCATAGGGCTCAGACATGCCGCCCCTGTTGGCACGACGTCGCATAGTTAACACATGTACTATCCTTGTCCTCCCTTCAACTATAAAAGGAGAGGACTTGGGCCACTTAGGGGGAGGAAGAAAAGGAGAACACATTGTAACACACACACACGCGCACACATCTCAGTCGCCTAAGAGCAACATCTCAAATGGCCACGCAACACCTTGCTGAGACCTAGGACTAGCTCCCTCTCTCCCTAGCTTGTAACCCCCTACCGCAAGCACTTCGGTGCAAGGAATACAAGATCGATCTCTCAGACTGGACGTAGGGCATTGATTGCCTGAACCAGTATAAACCTTGTGTCTCTTTGCATCACCATCCGGGATTAGGGGCACGCAGTTCATATTTACTGGTTGGTTGAGGACCCCTGGTCCGAAACACCAATAGTTGGCGCGCTAGGTAGGGGCCTCTGTGTGTCAGTTTCATCATCCCAGCAAGTCCTGGATGGCAGACCCCGTACGACCATTGTGTCTTGGCACGGTGGTTTGGTTTGGGAGCCTAGAGTTCATGTCCCTAGGGCATGAGTACAACATGGTACTCCTCACTCCTCGAGCCCCACCAACCGACGATGAAGTCACGCATCGGCAGCCCAGGCGCAGGCGGTGCCTGGGCGGTCGCTCCTACCGTGCTCGCCAGGCACGACGTGAGCAAGACCACCCCGATGCTACACGAATCCAGGGTGGCACGCCGCTCCCCGCCGATATCCTACGGCCAGCTGTTGGCACAGGGTCCTTGGTTGGGGACCTATCTAGCCTAAGCTTGGACAAAGGAAAATCGTCGGTGGCACACGGCGATGCCCCGTCATCAAGCCCCGCTCCACCGCTCCCTGAGGAGCCGATCCCGGCGGAGTAGAGTCAAGCGACGGCACCATCCCCATACCCCTTTGGGTTGGGAAATGCCACTGCCTCTTACACCTACGCTTACACTGCCGCTCACGAGGATCCCTTAGAACACCGCCAGCGCTTCGCTCTCGACCTGAGCACCCACGCCGACTCCTCGGATGAGGACGAGGCATGGCCCAGAGTGGATTTCTCTGGACTCCACGACCCTAGGGCTATGCACCAGTTCTTGGCCGTGAGCGACTACTGCTTAGGCTACTCCGACTCCGACGATGAAGGCACCTACGACCCCACTCGCGAGTGTTTTCACGTCGGGCTCGGGATGCCAAGAGCGGGCGAGGAGGATGAGGGGGTAGGTAGCCGTTCCCCGCTTCGCCTAGGTACAGGCACTGCCACACCTCCATGCATTGTCCTGCCGGCCGCACGAAATGAGACCCCCGCCCTTGCGCAACCTCAACGCCTAGACCTGGAACAACTCCATGAGCTCCTGGCTAAGGTCGAACAAGACCAACTCCTTCTGCAGTAGCTTTGAGACACTCTCGAACAGGAATAGCAAGGTCATGGCGAAGGCGGGGGAGCCCGATGGAGGGCCCGCGATGTGCATCACCGCATCCATGATGATGAAGGGAGTGAGCAACCCCCAGTCTTCAATCGCACTAGCCAGAACATCACGGTTGCGGTAATGCTGGTCTGCGCAATGCCCGAGCCTTCTACCACAGAGGGGCGGTGGGTCCACAATGAGCTTCGGGATCTAATGGAGATGGGGATCCCGATCTTCCGTCAGGTAACTATCGTTGTGGCGGAGAATGACACACCGATCCGGCTTCAGATCGAAAGATCGAACCCTGCAATCTTAGCACCACAGCTCCTCTGGTTATCAACCGAGTCACGGACCAGGTTGACCTCGCCAAGAAGGCTAATCCCTGCCTGCGCAACGAAGAACACAAGCAAGAACAAGAAAGATCGCAACCAAATTGCAGATGTATGATTAATCTCACGAGTTGGGGTCTCACAAACCGAAGAACGGCGAAACTGTTTCTTGACAGAATAATCTAAGCAAAACCCAAATCCTAATGGAGGGGCGGCGGCTGTTTATGAAGACTCTAGGGTCGTGCAAGACCCCTGGACGCGCCCCTAATGGGCCCAAACTCGATACACGGTCCAACGGACCAAAAGACGGTGTCGCAGCACCCTGGCAGATTCTAGATGCTGACTTGTTTCGACGATTCCCGTTGATTCCGAACAGCTTTTGATGTGAAACCACTTGGATTGGCTTCCTTATCAAATTAGCTTTCCATCCATATGTGGATCATCGAAAACGGAGTCCGGATGCGTCCTGGGTGACCAGTTTAAGGCAGACTGGTCCTGGAGGCCGAGGCAGACTCGAATTCGTGTTGGACTGGGCCTCCGGCTTGTGTTGGACGTCCTTGCTAGTCATCATCACCTCCTCCACGTCCTCTTAGTCCCTCTTGACCCTCTCCAATGTTCCTAAGCAAGATAACATCATTAGGTAGTAGTCTATTCTCAAAAGTATGAAAAGGATCGCTTAAGAACGAGCTCACCTGTAAATTTAGTTGACGCATTCGAGCCCGGGTCATTGGACCTTGCATGACGGTTGAAGGATCAGCTGTTACATCCAAAGGAGTGATGTCCTCATCAGGATCTCCTAGAGACCACCGCGGTTCAGCAAGCCAAAAGTTCCGCCTCCCGATAGCACGGGGGCGTCTTGAACCTGCCCGTGGCACCGCCTCGGTAGGACAGGGAAGCCTTGGCTCGTCTCGAGCCCGCTCGAGCACCGATAGCCCACAGGGTCCCCGTGCTTTTAGACCACCTCGGCAATCAACGTGAGGTGCAGGGAGACCATGAGTGGTCAGCAGGCGATGACGCCACGACAACGAGGGGCCCGCTCGGGGCTACCACCCACACCGAGGCGGTCGCTACGATAGCAAGGAGGACCATAGTCCTTCTCCTGAACCGCCAGGCCCTCGGGTCTTCAGCAGGGCCATTCGTGCTGCCCTTTTCCTAGCCTGATTTCGGCAACCAGCCAATCTCACAAAATATAGCGGTGAGACCAACCCCAAACTCTGGCTTGCTGATTACCGCCTGGCCTACCAGCTAGGTGGCACGGATGATGACCTGCTCATCATCCGCAACCTCCCCTTGCTCTTGTCAGACTCAGCGCGAGCCTGGCTCGAGCACCTTCCTCCCTCACAAATCCATGACTGGCGCGACTTGGTTAGGATCTTCGTCAGGAACTTCCAAGGCACATACGTGCACCCTGGGAATTCCTGGGACCTTAAAAGCTGTCGCTAAAAGCCAGATGAGTCTCTCCGAGACTTCATCCAGCGCTTCTCCAAACAGTGCACCGAGTTGCCCAGCGTCGGTGACTCAGAGATCGTCCAGGCTTTCCTCTCCGGCACCACCTACCGAGACCTGGTTCGGGAGTTAGGTCGGAATGTGTCACGCACCGCTGCTGCACTCCTCGACATCGCCACCAACTTTGCCTCAGGCGAAGAGGCTGTCGGAGCCATCTTCCTCGACAGCGACACTAAGGGAAAGCGGAGGGACGAGGCCCCTGAGGCCTTGGCCTCCCACCTCCCCAAGAGAAAGAAAAAGGGGGCACCTAGGGAAGCAGGAGGTCCTAGAGGCTGATCTGGTCGGGGCCATAGAATGCAAGAATCCTTGAGGCCCCAGAGGCCCTAGGCCTTTCAATGACATGCTCAAGAAACCATGCCCTTATCACCAAGGCCCAGTCAAGCACGCCCTCGAGGATTGCTCCATGCTATGATGTTACTACGCCAGGCTTGGGCTCCCCAATGACGATGCCAAGCAGAAGGGCACCGGCGACCAGGATGAAGACAAGGACGATGGGTTCCCCGAGGTATGCAACGCCTTCATGATCTTCGGTGGGCCCTCGGCGTGCCTTACGGCGTGGCAGCGCAAGAGGGAATGTCGAGAGGTCTTCTCGATCAAGGTGGCCACCCCCTAGTACCTCGACTGGTCTCGGGAGGTGATCACCTTTGATCAAGATGACCACCCTGACCATGTTCCGAATCCCAGGCGGTACCCACTGGTTGTCGACCCAATCATCGGCAACACCTGACTCTCCAAGGTATTGATGGACGGAGGCAGCGGCCTCAACATCCTCTACATCAATACCCTGGAGCTCTTGGAAATCGACTGGTCAAGGCTCCAAGGCGACGCCGCCCCTTTCCATGGCATCGTGCTAGGGAAGCACACGCAACCCATCGGACGCATCGACCTTCCCGTCTGCTTCGGCACCCCCTCCAACTACCGCAAGGAAGTTCTTACCTTCGAGGTAGTCGGGTTTGGGGGAGCCTACCACGCCATCTTGGGGTGGCCATGCTACGCCAAGTTCATGGCAGTCCCCAACTATACATACCTCAAGCTCAAGATGCTAGGCCCCAGCGGTACCATCACGATTGAGTCCATGTACGAACATGCATACGACTACGACATTGAGTGCATCGAGTACGCCGAGGCTCTTGCGGAGGCCGAGACCCTCATCGCCCACCTCGACCAACTCGGTGGCGAGGCACCTGACTCCAAGCATCGCGCGGGGGCGTTCGAGCCCGCGGAAACCATCAAACTCATCTCGGTCGACCCCGCCTGCCCCGACGAATAGGCACTGAGGATCAGTGCCACCCTCGACATCAAATAGGAAGCCGTGCTCATCGACTTTCTCCGTGTGAATGCTAACATATTCACATGGAGTCCCTCGGACATGCCGGGCATACCGAGGGAGGTCACCGAGCATGCCCTAGACATCCGGGCCGGATCTAGACCGGCGAGGCAACGCCTGCGCCACTTCGATGAGAAAAAGCGTAGGGCCATCGGTGAGGAGATACAGAAACTCTTGGCGGCCGGATTCATTAAAGAAGTATCCCACCTAGAGTGGTTGGCTAACCCCATGTTAGTCAAGAAGAAAAATGGGAAATGGAGGATGTGCGTGGACTACACCGGTTTGAACAAAGCCTGTCTAAAGGTCCCCTTTCCATTACCCCAAATCGATCAAATCATTGATTCCACGGCAGGGTGCGAGACCTTGTCTTTCCTTGATGCATATTCTGGTTACCATCAAATCAAGATGAAAGAGTCATACCAGCTCGCGACTTATTTCATCACACCATTCGGTATGTACTGCTACATAACTATGCCTTTCGGCCTCAGAAACGTGGGTGCCACATACCAGCAGTGCATGACCTGGGTCTTTGGCGACAACATTGGGCGGGACCGTCGAGGTCTATGTAGACGACATCGTGGTCAAGACTAGAAAGGTTGAGGATCTCGTTGGCAACTTGAGGATAACCTTGAAATGCCTTAGAGAGAAGGGCATCGAGCTCAATCCTGAGAAGTGTGTGTTTGGGGTCCCTCGGGGCATGCTCTTGGGATTCATAGTCTTGGAAATGGCATTGAAGCCAACCTAGAGAAGGTCTTGGCCATAACCAGCATGGGACCAATCAGAGACCTCAAGGGAGTACAGAGGGTCATGGGATGCCTTGCGGCCCCTAAGCTGCTTCATCTCGCGCCTCGGTGAAAAAGGTTTTGCCTCTGTTACCGGACTCTTAAGGAAATCCGAGTGTTTTTCTTGGACCCTCGAGGCCGAAGAAGCCCTCGATAGACTCAAAACGCTGCTCACAAATCCTCTCGTCCTAGTACCCCCGGCCAGGGACGAGGCCCTCTTACTCTACATCGTGCAATGACCCAAGTGGTCAGCGCTGCCGTAGTGGGTTAGAGATGGTAGGAAGAGGGCATACTCTGCCCACCCAACGGCCTGTTTATTTCATCAGCGAGGTGCTCTCCAAGACCAAAGCACGCTACCCCCACATCCAGAAGCTGGTCCATGCCATGGTCCTGGCCCGGTGCAAAACTGCATCACTACTTCGAGTCTCACCCAGTCACTGTGGTAGCATCTTTTCCCCTAGGGAGATAGTTCATAACCGAGAGGCCTTAGGTAGGATAGCCAAGTGGCCCTTGAGCTTATGGGGGAAACCTTGACTTTTGCGCCTTAGAAAGCGATCAAGTCTCAGGTCTTGGCCGATTTTGTGGTTGAGTGGACAGACACCCAACTGCCATCGGCACAAACTCAGATGGAATGCTAGACTTGTACTTCGACGGATCCCTGATGAAAACTGAGGCAGGCGCGGGTCTGCTATTCATCTCGCCCCTCGGAGTACACATGCACTACATGGTGCAGCTCCACTTCGCCGCCTCCAACAATGTTGGCAGAGTATGTGGCCCTCATCAACGGCTTACAAGTTGCCATCGAACTTGGGGCACGGCGCCTCGATGTCCGAGGCGACTCGCGGCTCGTCATAGATCAAGTGATGAAGGAGTCAAATTGCCTCAACCCTAAAATGGGAGGCTTACTACAATTTGGTACGATGCCTAGAAGACAAGTTCAACGGTCTTGAACTAAATCACGTCACGCGGAAGTACAATAAGGCCGCCGACGAGCTGGCAAAGATGGCCTCGGCACAGACCCCGGTCCCCCCGAACGTCTTCGCCAGAGACCTCCACAAACCTTCCATTGGCTACAACTCAACAACAGAGGAGGGCCCACCTGTGGAACCCATGGTAGAGCTCAATGCCCCCCTCTACTGCTGAGACCCCCTCGACCGAGCCCAAGGTCATGGAAGTCAACACTGAGCCTCCGCAGACTGATTAGGACATGGATTGGCGAGTCCCGTTCCTCGATTGGCTTGATCGGGGGGAGCTTCCTGGGCAATAGAACCAAAGCGCGATGGCTTGCGCGTCGAGCCAAGACCTACGCCCTCTACAATGACGAATTGTACAGGCGAAGTCCCTCAGGTGTCCTCCAACGATGTATCACTGCCGAGGTGGGCCAAGCCCTACTTTGGGACTTGCACGCAGGCGCCTACGGGCACCATGCGGCGCCTTGGATGCTCGTAGGGAACACTTTCCGCCAAGGGTTCTACTGGCCGACGGCGGTCGCCGATGCTACCAAGCTAGTACGCTCCTACGAAGGATGCCAGTACTATGCTCGGCAGACACATCTCCTGGCCCTGGCCCTACAAACCATCCCCATCATATGGCCGTTCACCGTATGGGGGCTCGACATGGTCGGGCCTCTACAAAAGGCCCCCGGGGGCTACACCCATCTACTGGTATCAATCGACAAGTTTTCCAAATGGATCGAGGCTTGTCCAATCAATCGAATCAAATCCGAGCAGGCGGTGCTTGTTCTTCACTGACATTATCCATAGGTTTGGGGTCCCCAACACCATCATCACCGACAATGGGATGCAGTTCACCGGCAAAAAGTTCCTGATGTTTTACGACGACCACCACATCCGTGTGGCCTGGTCAGCCGTAGGACACCTAAGGACCAACGGCAAGTAGAGCGTGCCAACGGCATGATCCTACAAGGCCTCAAGCCAAGGATTTACAAACCGGTTGAAAAAGTTTGGCAAGAATGGCTCGCCGAACTCCCATCGGTCATCTTGAGCCTGAGGAACACTCCAAGCCGAGCCACGGGGTTCACGCCTTTCTTCCTGGTCTATGGGGCCGAGGCCATCCTCCCCACCGATTTGGAATATGGTTCCCCGAAGGCTACAAGCCTATAACGAACAAAGTAACCGCACCACCCGAGAGGACACCCTCGATCAACTGGAGGAAGCCCAAGACATCGCGCTACTACACTCGGCCAAATACCAGTAGAGCCTATAGCGCTATCAGGCCTGACGCGTCCGAGGCCAAGACTGAAGGTAGGCGACCTAGTGTTGAGGCTAGCACAGAGCAACAAGGGCCACCACAAGCTGACCCCGCCATGGGAAGGACCGTACATCATCGCCCAAGTACTGAAGCCTGGGACCTACAAGCTGGCCAACGAGAAGGGCGAAGTATTCACCAATGCTTGGAACATAGAACAGCTATGTCGCTTTTATCCCTAAATTTCCAAGCATTGTATATGTCGTTTCTCGAAATACAATTAAAAAGCATTCTTTAGTTGGTCTAATTTTTTGAGTAACCCCCCGAGCCCATCGTAGGTCTCGGCAATTCAGTAACACGACAAGGGAGACTCGACTCTGCCTCGGTAGGACCAAGCCTCCCTCAGGGGCTAGATGGGGGACTCCCCCCTAGGTCCCACGCACCATTCTTTAGTTGTTTTCGCAAAAATTCCTATGCCAAGACTCTAGCAGGCTCTGACAAATCAGTTGTAAAAACCCCTCGGACCAAGGTCTGTTCCCTAGGCAAGAGGCCGGTAGAGCCATGAGATGGCCTACGCCTCTAGGCTATGGCACTCCCTCACTACCTCTCGCCCAAGGGACGGCTTAGGCCCTAAAGGGGTGTTTTGCAAACAAATCTGATTAGAAGCAACAGAGGGCAGAGGCTCGAAAACATAAGAAAAACAACTAAGAAACACAAATACTTCAGAAATAGAGGCCTCGACGGCCACAAATGTTATGATACAAAAATAACTCCTGTTCTATTTTTACATAAGTCCCTAGGGCCCTAGATCAAGGCTCAGGGCCTTCAACACTGGCGGGTGGTAGGGGAGGAACCACCTCCTCTTCAAAGAGCGTCGCCAGCGCCTATACCAGGGCCTTTCGCCGCCTCCATCAGCTTCGTGACCGCCACGTTAGCCTCCTCATCATCATTAGGCAGGACATACCCATCGCTAATGACCGAGAGGTCGACGTCGACGTAGTGAGAAGAGATGACGGCCAGCACACGCTTGGACACCCATGTGCAGCGCTCCTCAGAGTCGCTCGTTGCATCTGGTTGCTCAGTGCGATCAAACGGCTCCCCAGGAGCTGCCTGACTAAACCCCTTCAACCTCTAGGGCCTCGTAGGCGGAAAGGGTAGCACGCTTCAGTGCCTCGTGCTCCCCGATCTCGGTCTCGAGCACCGTCTGCACCGCGCTGGAAGCCTCGGTGGCCCGAGTAACCTCTGCCTCTGACTCTGCAACCACGGAAAATGGAATTGAGGTCGAGCGAGGGAGAAAACAACCTAAGTTAGGGGCGGAAACCTACGGAAACTCACCCTTGGCCTTCTGCTCCCAGCCTCGGGTCTCGACCTGACAGGCCTCGGTTTTCTCCTTCCAGTGCAGGGCCTTGGCCCTAGAAGCCTCGGCCCTCCTCCTTCAAGCGCTGGGCCTCGACCTAAGAAGCCTCGGCCACCCTAGAAGCTTCACTCCCTAGCTCTACGTCACACAAGGGAGTTAGGGAGCAAACATAAGAAAAAGAAAACAAATAAGGGGACTAAAACTCACCCTCGACCGTCCCCCCTCCAACCACAGCCTTGGTCTACGAGGCCTCAGCTGTAGCAAGGGCCTCATCCAAGGCACCTTTCGTCAGCTGGTGCGCCCTCTGTTTCCGCCCCCAACTACCCTGTGAGATCCACGGCCGAGGCCGTAGCTTCAATGGCTCAGCCCCTGAAGGCATCCCGATCTCTGACCACACGGGTGAGCTCCTCCTCCAACTCCTTCACCCACATCGCCAGAGGGGCGAGCTGTGTCTGGGCCGTGGCCGCCTCGACCTTCGCATTGGCACAACGAAGGCGGAGGTCCTCTACCTCTGCGCTCCGCGCCGACAGGAGGTCGCTGGCGCTGGCAAGAAGGCCCTTCTGCCACTAAAGCTGGTCCCAAACACCCCTCTCCCACCAGAGAAAGACCGACTTCCCAAGCGACCGGGTCTTGAGCTCCTGGGAAAGCAGAACGAGGGTCATTGATTGCAACAAAACCAAAAAAGGACAACGTCACGCGAGAAAGGAAAACACAAACCTGGGCGACTCCGGGCAGTTCGTCGGCCACCACGGATAGGGCCGTTCATAGCGACCGCTCTACCAGCTGGCGGTATTGCTCGAAGGTGCCCCAGCGCCCGCCTTTGGCTGCGTCCTCAAGGGCGAATAGAGGCTCCCCTGCAGGGTCATCCTGGCTCCGCCACAGTACCCATGGGTGATCCCACCCACGAGGCTCAAGCCGCGCCCGCACGAGGGCCAAGTTTTCCCTCGTCCAAGACCGGCGCCGGCTGTTCCACGACACCAGCATCCTCGGCGTCGACCACCTCCCACGTCCAGGAAGTATCATTGGAGGAGATCAGATAGACCTCCGCCTCCCGGGCGCTCTCTCGGAACAACGGGACCCCCTGAACCAAGGGCGCCTCTGAGGCCTCCCCCGCCTTCATCTCCGCCTCCTGGGTAGATGGCCTTGCCGCCATTACGGCGGCATCGGTGCCCTTGGGGGCTCCAGCCTCCGCCATCATGGCCTCGGAGGACACAGAAACACCGACCACGGCCACTGCGGTCCTTGGTGGTCTTGGGCGCCCTATCCTTCGTCGCCTCAGCCTCAGAGACCCTAGGGGCCTCGGCAACCAGGGCACGCCGGCCCCATCCAACTCGTGAGCCTCGCCCTCGCCGGGCGGAAGCGCTCCCTCCCTTGTCTGTGTAGGGCCCACCTCAGCAGCCCCTCCTTGGGCGACCGGCTCCTTCGGGTCGACCCTCACCGATGCCACGCCACGTTGGATAGCGGCTTGTGGCCTCCGCCACCCAGTGGGCGGAGGAGCCAGGGCTCGCCCTTAAGCGCCTTAAGGGGCGCCAAGGGGAGCTCGTTCCTCAGGCCGCTTTCGACTAAGGAAAAATAACCTACAGCGTCAGCGTGAGACCCAAAAAGGTGAATGGAATGCACTATGACCCTGCCAAAATACACTTACCTTGAACGGGGCGGCAACCGCTTCACCACGGCAAACCTCGTTCGCAATGGCAAAGGCGGCGGCAGAGGCGTCGGCCTCCGTATCCATCAGCGCTGGTTGGTCCTCAATGGACCCTGACGCCCCTTCGGTCCTCTGCGGGGGCGGTGGCATCATCTCCACCGCCACTCGCTCCACCATGGCCGCCGAGCCCACTAGGCTAATGGCGCATTTGCCCAACGCCCGTGCCTCAGGCGTGTCGGCCTCAGCCCCGGAGCGGGTGATCACCGGCCCCGGGTCTGCCTCTCCTCCTCCTCCCGGGAGTGCTGGGCTGCTTGCCGATGCCCTAGGCACAACCTGTCGTAGAACCGACCAATTTATAAGAGTATACATATAATGGTAGCCCGCAAGCGGTCATACTGTCATACTTGAACCCATATAAACCCGGTAGTCCGTCGAGTACCACGACGGGTCTCGATAAACGATTTACAACAACCAAGATCGTACAGGATTCAACATACCTGCCACATATTACATAAAGTTCACAGATACATTTCGTCATCAGAGTACGAATAAAAGTTATTACAAACCAAGTTTGATAAATAAAGCGGAAGCAAATAAGTTCAAAGATAAAGTTTCCAACATAGTTTGATATAGTGACAAGTAAGATCACGGTCCACAAAAGCAAAGATAGGAATTATTAAAGAAGCCTGCCCAAGGCTTACTCCTCATCCATAGCGGATTAGAAGCAACTCTTGCAATAACCATGATACACAGTGCCATCTGCAACAATGGGAAAATAAACCCTGAGTACGAGAAGGTACTCAGCTAGAACTTACCCGTTATGAACCAGAAATAAAATGACTCCAGGATTATGCAAGGCTGTATAAGTGGACGTAACGGGATAACATTTTGCATAAAAGGAAATTGACCTATTGTACAATTATGATTCCTTTATCAAGTTAATTATAACTATCCATTGCTAGATTAGCAACTACCCTATGCCAAACATGTGGTATATCATTTAAAAACATACAATAGTAACCATAGTAGGTATTGTAATTCCATATTCATCTGAACCCTCATGTTCCATAACATAGTTACTACGATGTTGGAGCTAGTCAAGTTCTCACTATCCAGGAGAGACGGTGATTCGAATCAATTTCAACCAGCTGGAATTTATTCCTAACACAAACCCAGGTCTACCAGCCACGATAGCCTTAGGTCACCTTTGGTACAACTCAAGTACACATTCATGGGTCCGTACCGCACCGCACAATCTGGAACACCAGATGCTAGGATGCTTAGGCCAAGCCTGCCCTTAGGCTTAGTCTGATCATTCCCTGGAAGGAGCGCACAACAGAAAGTACCCAGCCTGAGTTGAATTACTCGGCTTCGCGGTTGAAACGAGTTATCCGGCCAGCTAAGTGAGAGGCATGCATTCAATCTTGTCAGAAGTTCCAACAATGGTACGGTCCTTGATCGACATAGACGGGGATAGATCCACACCCAAGACCTCCATGCCTTGTTGCTTCTCTATCGACCTCCCGTCTGGTCTTGTTTACTTTTACTTTACCTCATGGTTTTGTTCCACGATGGCAAATATAGCCAACCATGCTCCGATATCCATCTATATCTCGCAGGTGACAGGACATCACCCAACTTCTACCGGTCTAAGCATGGCTAAGCAATATTCGATCCTGGGACCTATACCGGTTAAAGGTGTAATATCTGGACAAGGAATGTACATGCATCAAGTGGTTCCATTCAACTCTTATAACCTAATGCATCTCAATCATAATTACGTAAGTAAACATTTATAAATTACTGGGAGACTTATAATGCTCCGGGGCTTGCCTCGCAGAAAGGAAGTAGGGCGGTGGTTAGGACACTCCGAAGCTCTTCAGGGTTCTGCTCCATGCCTTCGGGGAGCTTGTCGCGGAACCGACCAATTTATAAGAATACAAGTATAATGGCAATCCGCAAGCGGTCGCACTGTCATACTTGAATCCATATAAACCCGGTAGTCCGTCGAGTACCACGACGGGTCTCGATAAACGATTTACAACAACCAAGATCGTACAGGATTCAACATACATGCCACATATTACATAAAGTTCGCAGATACTTTTCATCATCAGAGTACGAATAAAAAGTTATTACAAACTGAGTTTGATAAACAAAGCGGAAGCAAATAAGTTCGAAGATAAAGTTTCCAACATAGTTTGATACAGTGCCAAGCCAGATCACGGTCCACAAAAGCAAAGATAGGAATTACTAAAGAAGCCTGCCCAAGGCTTACTCCTCATCCACAGCGGGATAGAAGCAACTCTTGCAATAACCATGATACACAGTGCCATCTGCAACAATGGGAAAATAAACCCTGAGTACGAGAAGGTACTCAGCTAGACTTACCCGTCATGAACCAGAAATAAAATGACTCCAAGGATTATGCAAGGCTGTATAAGTGGACGTAACTTGACAACATTTTGCGAAAAAGGCAATTAACCGTTGTACAATTGTGATTCTTTTATCAAGTTAATTATAACTATCCATTTCTAGATTAGCAACTATCCTATGCCAAACATGTGGTATATTATTTAGAATCATACAATAGTAACCATAGCAGGTATTGTAATTCCATATTCATTTGAACCATCATGTTTCATAATATAGTTGCTACGATGTTGGGACTAGCCAAGTTTCTCACTATCCGGGAGAGACGGCGATTCGAATCGATTTCAACCAGCTGGGAATTTATTCCTAACACAAACCCAGATCTATCAGCCACGATAGTCTTAGGTCACCTTTGGTACAACTCAGGTACACATTTCGCGGGTCCGTACCGCGCCGCACAATCTGGAACACCAGATGCCAGGATGCTCAGGCCAAGCCTGCCCTTGGGCTCAGTCTGATCGTTCCCCGGAAGGAGCGCACAACAGAACGGTTCCCGGCCTGAGTTGAATTACTCGGCTTCGCGGTCGGAACGAGTTATCCGGCCAGCTAAGTGAGAGGCATGCGTTCAATCTTGTCAGAAGCGCCAACAACGGTACGGTCCTTAATCGACACAGACGGGGATAAGTCCACACCCAAGACCTCCATGCCTTGTTGCTTCCCTATCGACCTCCCGTCCGGTCTCAATTTACTTTTACCACATGGTTCTGTTCCACGATAGCAGATATAGCCAACCGTGCTCCGGTATCCACCTATATCTCGCAGGTGACAGGACATCACCCGACTTCTACCGGTCTAAGCATGGCTAAGCATATATTCGATCCTGGACCTATACCGGTTAAAGGGTTAATATCTGGACAAGGAATGTACATGCATCAAGTGGTTTCATTCAACTCTTATAACCTAATGCATCAATCATAAATACGTAAGTAAACATTTGTAAATTACTGGGAGACTTATAATGCTCCGGGGCTTGCCTCGCAGAAAGGAAGTAGGGCGATGGTCAGGGCACTCCGGAAGCTCTTCAGGGTTCTGCTCCACGCCTTCGGGAGCTGGGGCTTGCGGATTCTCCTGCGGGTTCCCTTCCTCTGCTTCTTCGAATTCCAGCAACGTGATCTCTTCCTCCGATCCTAGATGCATGAGTATGGTATGAGTATTACGAATGCATAATGTTAACAAGTGCATCGCGTTGTTTGAGTAGGTGCATATCTCTTCTCGATTACTACTTAACTATTTCTACAATGCATCGACTACACCATAACCAGCAGCTACTTGTTTCACTCATAACTGGAGTTCTACAAATTCAAAAACAGTGATCCTGGACTTTCTGGAAAGCTTATCAAATTCTCTACAACTTTGTTATTAACCATTTTTACAGTCTACACTTGTTTCAACATGTAACTCATTACACTCTAGAATCAGTCCAGAAACTGACTTAACATGCAATATAAAGTAATAACACTTCTACTTCAGGTAATTATTCAAAATTTGACAACCTAGAACCTACCAACAGTTTCAGCATACCAAATACAGTTAAGATGATATAATGGTGAAGCCCAAACTATTTATTAAATTGCCTTTATTATTTTATTTAGATATCTAGGTTAAATAATAAATATATATCAAATGTGCTTAATAAATTCTCAAAATTTTACAGAGTCTTACTAATGCTATCAAAGGACTACTATAAAAATTTCATGTTATTTTACTAAGTAGAACATTCTATACAAAAATAATAAGGAAGCAAGGCTTGAAATAGCATAAATGGAAAATCCTATTGAAAAGTGTCAAGCAACAGATTTCTTATTTTTCTTAACATCCATATGGTACTAGTATCACCTCCAACAAATTTCATGAATTTTGGACTCATAATTAATTTATAAAAATTCATGCAAGGATTAACTATTTATAAAAGAAAAATCTATAACTATAGATCTACACATGCACTGGTCCTCAAATTTTTACCCAAGCTCATGTATGACAAGAATAGCCTACCACAAAAATTTCATAATTTTTGGAGCACAGGAACTCTAGATATAAAATAAACAAATTTGAATGCATTCAAAAGCACATTTCAATTCCTAATTTAAATCCCCAAAAATTTCTACTGTTGAACCCAAGAACATATTTTTCTTAAATACTACACTTCCTAAGCAACACAATCATATTTATTTCACAATTTTAGGAGCTACCAAACTAAAGATACAAAAATAACAAAACACATCAAAAACTGGATTCAAAATGAGTTAGCCTTCACTACTGCTGTCGCTGACAGGTGGGACCCGCTGGTCAGGGGACCCCACGCGTCAGTGACACAGAGCAGAGCAGCGGCGCTGCTGGGCACTGCGCGGCTGCGGCTCGTCGACGGCGAGCTTCGCCGGCGGTGAGGTCATCACGGTATGACCTACACGACTCGGCGAACCTACTGAACCGCAGGACCGGACCTATTGCCGACCCTAGAGCTATCGGCGGCGGCCATGGCGGAACGGCGGAGCTGGACCACGGCAAAACGCCGGTGACGACCTCGGTGGCCCGATCTAAGGCTCGGACGAGCATAAACTACCTAAGACGCACTCGACGCACTAGCTAACGCATGGAGAGGTGGACTGTGGCGCTCCGGCCACGGTGACGGGGCTTGCGGCGGAGCTCCGGCGAGCTTAAACGCGCGGCGATGGCTTACCAAGCTTGGTCAGCGAGCACGGGAGGGAGCAGTGGGTCGCTGGGGAGACGGAGGAGCTATGGTGGTGGTGCTGGAGTGGCTAGGCGCGGACTGCGCGCGGCTATGGCGACGGCGGGGCTCCGAGAGCTCGGCGGCTGCTGCTGCGAGGAAGAAAAGGCGCCGGGAGCGAAATGGGAGCGCGGGATGGCTCGGGCGGGCGCTGGCGACGTTAAGGCCGCGCTCGGGCGCGGCGTGGCCTGCGCGGACAGAGCGCTGGCGACGCGCGGCCGTCGCCGGGGACACGCGGCGCGCGATGTCTGAAGCCGGTCGGCCATTGACGTCGCGATTCAGTTAGTCAGAAACGCGATGGCCGAGCCTGACGACGTACTTTCGTGGAGCTTGATCTTCTAATCCGTGACGTATTAGTGCATACAATCTACACCAAAGTTGTAGCTCTAAGTACCATCTGTAATTCATATAAAACGATCAAGACCTAATTCGCAACGGTTAAGGAGGAAAATCGTGCTCAAAGTTGGCTTGTCAGGCTGTCGGTGTTCCCGACTTAGCAAAAATTTGCTAAGTGTAGAATTTGTGATTTCTCTGATTTTTGAAACCCAAATTCACACATGTTAGGAGCTGAATCAGTCAAAGGCCCAAAAATCAAAGTTGTTCCTTATGTCAAACACTACAACATTGCTTTAGTGAACTCCTCCATGCAAGGTCCCTAACACCTAGTTCAACTTTAGTCAAACATGTCACTTTGAAATCATGATACACATTCAAACCATGGCTAAATGACCAAACTAGCCCTAGCACTAAATACCAAAGTTGTTCCTAATGATATCCTAAGCATGTTTGAGCAATTTGCAAGGTTATTTAAGCATTTCATGTAGTAGTCACATCATATAGCTATTCAGGTCAACACATGAAATATCACTTAAGTGCTTGATCATGAAATGTGGCCTTCATGAATCAAGGTTCCTTTTATTAACCTAAGTATAGCTAAGGTGTTTTAGTGACTAGCACTACCCACTTGCATTCATTTGTACATGATCATATGCATATGTTCTAAGAAACACGAGATAACAAGCAATGTTTCATATGTTTCGATCAAATGTTTCAATTGTAAATGATGATTTATGAATGCTTGATGCTCATGCTCATGTTATGCAAGTCAAGTTATGCAAGGCTAACACCCGAGGTGTTACAGCCCCTCCCCCTTATAAAAATCTCGTCCCGAGATTTGCAAGACCTACCATTCTTGGAAAAAGGCAGGGATAAACTTCTTGCAGATAATCTTCTCTTTCCCATGTAGCATCTTGTTCACTATGATTGTTCCACACCACCTTATAAAACTTAATGATCTTACTCCTTGTTACTCTCTCCATCACTTCTAATACTCGAATTGGCTTTTCTTCATAAGTCAAATCCGATTGAAGTTGCACGTTGGTGGGTGCAATAGCTTCTTCCGGTACTCGAAGACATTTCTTTAGCTGAGAAACATGGAACACATCAAAGATTGCACTCATCTCTGGTGGTAGTTGTAGCTTATATGCCACATTTCCTTTTCGTTCCAAAATTTTGTATGGCCCTACATATCTTGGTGAAAGCTTCTTTTTCATCCCAAATCTCTTCACACCTTTCATGGGTGATACTCTCAAGTACACATAGTCACCTACTTCAAAAGTTAGTGGTCTTCTTCTTCTATCGGCATAAGCTCTTCTGTCGTGATTGAGCTGCCTTCATGTGTTGTTGGATGATACGTACTTGTTCTTCGGCTTCATTGACAAAATCAATACCAAAATATCTCCTTTCACCGGGCTCAATCCAATTCAATGGAGTTCTACACTTTCTGCCATACAAGGCTTCAAATGGAGCCATCTTGATACTCGCTTGATAACTGTTGTTATAGGAGAATTCAGCTAAAGGTAACCATTTCTCCCATGACCCTTTTGAAGATATAACACAAGCTCTAAGTAAATCTTCTAGGATTTGGTTTACTCTCTCTGTCTGCCCTGAAGTTTGCGGATGATAAGCTGAACTCCTGATTAGCTTGGTTCCCAAAGCTTGGTGTAAGTGTTCCCAGAAACGAGCTATGAACTGCGGTCCTCTATCCGAGATTATGGTCCTGGGTACTCCATGCAATCTCACGATCTGGGCATACATATATCTCAGCGTATTTCCCAACTATATACCTCGTGTTCACGGGTATAAAGTGTGCTGACTTGGTAAGACGATCAACAATGACCCAGATGGAGTCATGACCTTGTGGCGTTGTTGGAAGGCCTGTAATAAAGTCCATACTGATCTCTTCCCATTTCCATCCTGGAATAGGCAGTGGCTGAAGTAATCCAGCGGTTTTCATATGGACGGCTTTCACTCTACTGTAGTTATCACACCTTGCAACATAGGCTGCGATCTCTTTCTTCATCTTAGTCCACCAAAAATGGGTTTTCAAATCTTGATACATCTTACTACTACCCGGGTGGATAGACAATTTGGACGAGTGAGCTTCTTCTAAGATTTGATTCCTTAGCTCACGGTCTTTTGGCACCACTAGTCGGTCCTCAAACCATAATACACCTCTTTCGTCCAATCTAAAATGTTTGGTTTCTTGCTCTAGCATTTTTCTCTTGATGTGACTTATTCCTACATCTGTCTGCTGTAGCTCTATGATTCTGCCCTCAAGCGAACAACTGATTGTGATATTGTGGAGTACGGCAGGATGTAGCAAGTTGAATCCATCTTCCAATAGTGCTTCCATAGTGTTGCAATGGGACTTCCGACTAAGTGCATCAGCTACTACATTTGCTTTACCCGGATGGTAATGCACTTCCAAATTGTAATCCTTAATCAATTCCAACCATCTACGTTGTCTCATGTTCAGTTCTGGCTGGGTAAAGATATACTTGAGGCTTTTGTGGTCAGTATAGATATGACATACATTGCCCAACAAGTAATGTCTCCATATCTTTAATGCATGGACAACGGCTGCCAGTTCCAAATCATGTGTAGGATAGTTGACTTCATGTTTCCTCAATTGCCGAGAGGCATATGCAATTACTCTCCCTTCTTGCATAAGTACACATCCCAAACCTATTCCTGATGCATCACAAAATACATCAAAAGGCTTTTCAATGTCTGGTTGTGCTAGCACAGGTGCTGTAGTCAACAAAGTTCTGAGGGTGTGAAAAGCGGTTTCACATTCTGGTGTCCACTTGTATTTCTCATCCTTCTGAAGTAGTCTGGTCATAGGCTTAGCTATTTTTGAGAAATCTGGAATAAACCGACGATAGTATCCTGCTAACCCTAGAAAACTCCGAACTTCATGCACCGAAGTTGGGGCTTTCCACTCCATGACCTCTTGTACTTTTGATGGGTCTACTGAGATTCCATCTCTCGATAAAATGTGACCTAAGAAAGGCACTTTGCTCATCCAAAATTCACATTTGCTAAACTTAGCATATAGCTTATGCTCCCTCAATCTGGATAGGACAATCCTCAGATGCTTCTTCATGATCTGACTCATTTTCTGAATAAATCAATATGTCATCGATAAACACGACCACGAACTTATCCAGTTCGGGCATGAATACCGAGTTCATTAGGTACATAAAATAGGCTGGGGCATTTGTTAGTCCGAAAGACATAACCAAATACTCGTATAAGCCGTACCTAGTAGAGAAAGCGGTTTTAGGTATATCCTCCGGTCTGATCTTTATTTGATGGTACCCTGATCTCAAGTCAATTTTGGAGAATACCTTTGCCTTTCGCTAGTTGATCGAACAAGATGTCAATGCGGGGCAATGGGTATTTGTTCTTGATGGTCACAGCATTGAGTGGTCTGTAATCTACACACATTCTTAGTGACTTATCCTTCTTTTTCACAAACAATGCTGGGCATCCCCACGGAGATGAGCTAGGTTGGATAAGACCTTTGTCCAATAGATCTTGCAATTGAACCTTGAGTTCTGCTAACTCATTGGGTGGCATTCTATAGGGCCTTCTGGATATGGGTGCGGTACCTGGCACTAATTCAATCTTAAATTCCACGTCCCTATCCGGTGGTAGACCTGGTAATTCCTCTGGAAATACATCCGAAACTCGCAAACCACTGGAATATCACATATGGTGGTGGTTTGGATAGCACAGGCTAAATGTTGGGGTTGAAATCGCGGGAGAGTGGAACTAGAAAAGCATTCCCTCCCGTGGGTTCTCTCAACATAATAGTACGGGTGCTAGTGTCAATAAGAACACCATGATCCTTCATCCAATTCATGCCTAAGATTACACTTATCGACAACCCCGGCAATACTATCAAATCTGTTGTGTACTCCCTCCCTTGTATCAAGATGAGTACATTTTTGACTATCTTTTTGGTAGTAACAGTTACCCCCTGCTGAACTTATGTTAAAACCCCCTTTACTTACTTCTATTATTTCTTGATCATGTCTAGATGCAAATGCTTGACTCATAAATGAATGAGAAGCTCCCGAATCAAATAAAACAACAGCGGGATGCTTGTTGACAAGAAACATACCAGCCGTGACAACTTCTCCGGCGGGCACTTCCTCCACAGCGGTATAATGCACTTGTCCCTGACGTGCCCTGGCATTCACCTGCCTCTGATTGTTCTGATTTGAGTTACTATTCCTCTTGGGGTGGGGGCACTCCTTGGACCAATGACCCAGTTGGTTGCAGTTGAAACAAGGTTGATTACTTTTGAATCCGGTGGAGCTGTCCTGATTGCCATTTCCTTTTGGTAAGGCAATAGTGAACGCCTTACGAAACGGTTTCTGTGGCCTGTTATTCTGAGCTTTCGGTGGTGGAGGCCTGAACTTGGATGCAGGTGGACGGAATGGTGGCCTAGCTGCGATAGGCGCTTTTGACTGGAAAGATCCGGATGCACTGGCCTCATATGCCCTCTTGCGACCCTTAGCAACTGCATGCATGTTGTTGTGGTTTTCTTGGGTCAAGGCATCACTAATAAACTCATTGTACGTGGCACATCGAGAATTTGCCATAGTCTTCATTAATTTGGTACCCAAACCTCGCTTGAAACTCTCAATCTTTTTCTCTTCAGTATCCACGAAACTTGGAGCATATCTTGACAAGTTGTTGAATGCGTGCATATATTCTGTGAGTGACTTGGTTCCCTGAGTGAGCCTCATAAACTCGGCTGCTTTCATGCGCATCAGGCCCGGGGGAATATGGTGTCCCCTAAAAGCCAGCTTGAACTGATCCCAGGTCACTCTCGCATCAGCAGGCAGAGACGACAGGAAGTGCGTCCACCAGATTCCTGCTGGTCCTTGCAGCTGATGAGAAGCATATTCAGCTTTCAGGTGCTCTGTGACCCTTAGCAGACGAAATTTCTGCTCGATGGTATTCAGCCACTCATCGGCCTGCAGTGGTTCCTCAGCCACCTTGAAGATCGGAGGCTTCGTGTCCAGAAACTCCTTGAATGAACTGTGCTGATTTGGCTCGGCCCCTGGTTGCTGTGGGTGGCCACGAGCAGTGTTTTGCGCGATAAGGCGCAAGGCTTCCTCCATTGTCCTTTGGCTCCCTAGGAACTGGGTAAAGAATTCCTGAGCAGATGGTGGCGGTGGGGGTGGCAAGTCATCATGGTTGCCATCCTGGCTGCTGCTAGCTCCAGCACGGGTGCGCGTCATCTGCGAAGTTGCAACAATAAGCGATTATTGGTCGATGCCAAGAGATTGCAGATGAATTAGGTACTCATGCCAAACTGAAATTACTGGAGAAAATTCTCAAAAGCACAATAAAAACAGAGGCATAATAATTCATTCTCGCAACATGACATCGCCAATTTGACCACTTATCGTGCTCATAACGCATGCAATTTAAAGCGTGATTACCGACAAGGAACTGGAATTGCATTAACGTTTACCCAAACGTGCGATTAACATTACATGATAGTCTGGTTACTAATGCCAACTTGGAACTACAGGTCCATTACATAAATAAAGGTGATACATTAGTCTTCCCACTACACGCTAAGCGATCTAATCCTCATCATGATCACTATCGAGGTCAGACGCAGAATCATCTCCTTCCCCAGGTTCTACTTCTTCTTCAGGTGCCACTTCTTCTTCTTCCTCGTACCCCTCTAGATCCATTTCTGCGGCTCCAGGTGGTACATAAGGGTGGAGCTGATTGTGCAGTAGATGAACCTCTTCATGCAGATTATCGTTGTATTCTTCCGCATTGGCCAACTGCTGTCCTAGCTCAAACTGTCGAGCCCTCAGGACATCTTCCCTGGACCAAGCTGCATTTCGCTGGTGAGTTAACCGAGTCATTTCTTCAGTGAGCCTCTCTATCTCGGCGTCGTGCTCCCTCTGAAGCTGACGTCGGTCTTCGCGGGCATGACCAAGAGCACCAGACACACGTCTGAGGCTACCTTCAACTCCATCTAACACTCTCATCACTGCGAACATGGCGCTCATGGCAGGGTTATCGCTGTTCTGCCCTTCTGCTGCACCAATCTCCAAAGATCTTCCTCTTGCCTGCTGCCATGAGTCAGTGGAGGGATTACCTCTTGGAAAGACTCCAACCATAGCGGCTGCCAGCTCCTGAGGAAAACGATCCATGATATCCCTCAGGATCCCAAAGGCTGCCCTGCCAGCTGCTTCTTCAGCAGTCCTGCCAGTCGACTCATAACACCAACCTGTCCACTCAGAATCGTCACCTCGGGGACGGACAATGGCCTCCACTAGTAACTAAGAGACCTTCTCCCAACCGCTCATTTGCCCAAAAGTAGCGGGGTTCCATTCCATCGGGATAACCTACATAGCTGAGCACTCTCCACAAGAGTGTAGGCATCCCAAACTCTCCAAGGAACGTGTGACGTTGACGGGTACGTGGAGCAAGCTGACGGCTAGGAGCTCTGCCTCCGGTGGACTTGCGAGCAGTCTGCTTGGTGCGTGCCATCTGCACCATCAACATGTACCCTTTGGTGAGACAATGCCATAATGGATAAGAGTTACATAACCGAGTAAGAATCTTATAAGGGGAGGAACAAATGTAATTATGTGAATGGTATTTTAACATGATGCATGCTCGTGCCGTACGTCCTCACAAACTTAGGAAAAATTTGTTTCTAACGGTAGACACGGTGGCATACATACGTTCTCTCATATAGATCGTAACTAGTCGAACTACACGTTTCGTTGTTAGTGTACCTGCATAAAATTTCATTTCAGCCCTAAACCCATAATGAAATATGCAGAATGTAATTGTAAATACTTTCATATATGTATCCCCATACATATACTTCCGTATCAATCTACCCAACAATAATTTAAACCCACAATTAAATACGTACCATGTACACATGCAAGCATGCATACATAGCCGTACCAAAGCTAACTCTTCCCGACCGCACGCTCACATCTTGCGGTCATACACTCATCTTACCTTGGCGTAGAGGCATTTGATCCATACATTACCACTCAAGTGAATGGCATCCATACTATAGCACGCCGTATGGACGACGAAGTAAAAACCCCCATGTTAGTACTTAAATAGCCACCTAATAGTCCTTAATCTGGGCATAAGGAAAGTGATCATTGGCACACTTTAGATTTCAAATACCTATTAATTACTATTAGTTGCTAGAAAAGGGTTTGGAACACAAAAACTTTTGTTTTAAATACACTTGTGACAATTAACGTTGAATCCTGCTCTGATACCAGCTGTCGCAGAACCGACCAATTTATAAGAATACAAGTACAATGGCAATCCGCAAGCGGTCGCACTATCATACTTGAACTCCATATAAACCCGGTAGTCCGTCGAGTACCACGACGGGTCTCGATAAACGATTTACAACAACCAAGATCGTACAGGATTCAACATACATGCCACATATTACATAAAGTTCACAGATACTTTTCATCATCAGAGTACGAATAGAAAGTTATTACAAACCGAGTTTGATAACTAAAGCGGAAGCAAATAAGTTCGAAGATAAGTTTCCAACATAGTTTGATACAGTGCCAAGCCAGATCACGGTCCACAAAAGCAAAGATAGGAATTACTAAAGAAGCCTGCCCAAGGCTTACTCCTCATCCACAGCGGGATAGAAGCAACTCTTGCAATAACCATGATACACAGTGCCATCTGCAACAATGGGAAAATAAACCCTGAGTACGAGAAGGTACTCAGCTAGACTTACCCGTCATGAACCAGAAATAAAATGACTCCAAGGATTATGCAAGGCTGTATAAGTGGACGTAACTTGACAACATTTTGCGAAAAAGGCAATTAACCGTTGTACAATTGTGATTCTTTTATCAAGTTAATTGTAACTATCCATTTCTAGATTAGCAACTATCCTATGCCAAACATGTGGTATATTATTTAGAATCATACAATAGTAACCATAGCAGGTATTGTAATTCCATATTCATTTGAACCATCATGTTTCATAATATAGTTGCTACGATGTTGGGACTAGCCAAGTTTCTCACTATCCGGGAGAGACGGCGATTCGAATCGATTTCAACCAGCTGGGAATTTATTCCTAACACAAACCCAGATCTATCAGCCACGATAGTCTTAGGTCACCTTTGGTACAACTCAGGTACACATTTCGCGGGTCCGTACCTGCGCCGCACAATCTAGGAACACCAGATGCCAGGATGCTCAGGCCAAGCCTGCCCTTGGGCTAGTCTGATCGTTCCCCGGAAGGAGCGCACAACAGAACGGTTCCCGGCCTGAGTTGAATTACTCGGCTTCGCGGTCGGAACGAGTTATCCGGCCAGCTAAGTGAGAGGCATGCGTTCAATCTTGTCAGAAGCGCCAACAACGGTACGGTCCTTAATCGACACAGACGGGGATAAGTCCACACCCAAGACCTCCATGCCTTGTTGCTTCCCTATCGACCTCCCGTCCGGTCTCAATTTACTTTTACCACATGGTTCTGTTCCACGATAGCAGATATAGCCAACCGTGCTCCGGTATCCACCTATCTCTCGCAGGTGACAGGACATCACCCGACTTCTACCGGTCTAAGCATGGCTAAGCATATATTCGATCCTGGACCTATACCGGTTAAAGGGTTAATATCTGGACAAGGGAATGTACATGCATCAAGTGGTTTCATTCAACTCTTATACCTAATGCATCAATCATAAATACGTAAGTAAACATTTGTAAATTACTGGGAGACTTATAATGCTCCGGGGCTTGCCTCGCAGAAAGGAAGTAGGGCGATGGTCAGGGCACTCCGGAAGCTCTTCAGGGTTCTGCTCCACGCCTTCGGGAGCGGGCTTGCGGATTCTCCTGCGGGTTCCCTTCCTCTGCTTCTTCGAATTCCAGCAACGTGATCTCTTCCTCCGATCCTAGATGCATGAGTATGGTATGTATTACGAATGCATAATGTTAACAAGTGCATCGCGTTGTTTGAGTAGGTGCATATCTCTTCTCGATTACTACTTAACTATTTCTACAATGCATCGACTACGCCATAACCAGTACTTGTTTCACTCATAACTGGAGTTCTACAAATTCAAAACAGTGATCCTGGACTTTCTGGAAAGCTTATCAAATTCTCTACAACTTTGTTATTAACCATTTTTACAGTCTACACTTGTTTCAACATGTAACTCATTACACTCTAGAATCAGTCCCTACAAGGGTTATCTTACCAATGTTATACTTGTCACTTGTTAGCAATCCAAATTAAATCAAGTATTTGGGTTCACTAGCTCATGAACAAATTCATATACTAACCACTAGATCAATTAATCATTCAAGTAATAGTGGTAGGCGATGAATTTCAAAGATTTTCATTTGTCATGCATGATTCTAATAAGCATGTACTATATGCACTAACCGCACACTAGTAAGGGATGAAATAATCATACACATTACAATGATACCTTTGCTATATTGGAGAAGAGAATAGTCACATAGATTCTAATTCATTACACTTTAGCAATGTGAAGTCCAATTTATAACTTGGTGAAGACCAATCATTAATATTGAAATCCATTCTTCACCCATATGAATTGAAAAAACACTAATGATCAAGTGCACTATCTTATTGTGGCTGGCTTGCTTCTTTTTTTATCAATGCTTGCATGAGAGCACTATTTGGAATATCACTTTAATTGCCATGACTAGCTCTCTTTTGGGTGTTGCTCACTTTTCTTGATCAACCCTTTTGATTGCTGCAACTAAGCATCTCAAATATCTCTCGGATCACCACTTCTATGTTAGCCTTTCAAGTACTATACTTGGTTTACCTACACATAGGCGGCAAACCCCTACACTAGGGAGAAGTGACCTCTCTCTAAATAATCATTCTTGATACTCACTTGAAATAATTTGATTGATTGATCCAAATGATGGACTTAACTTAATGAGTAACCTTGATTCCTTATTTAAGTTCTTTTCTTTCTACTTGTTTAAGTCATTTTCTTTCTACCAAATGATCTCCAATAATCTCTAAAATTTAAACTTCATCTTTATCTTGAGCTTGGTCTTGATCTTCAATTTAAATACCAAATGTGTGCCAAGTACACTCCACAATCAAATGGTCTTGTACTCATTGCTTATCATGCTTCTAGATCACTTCAAAACCAAACTTAGGTACCTCAAATACTTATAAACATGATTCCAACTTGAGGACCTTTCAATCAAAGTGACTCTTGATCAATCCAATAATTGTCACTTTTCTGGCAGATTCTGTATCCTTCAAAGAAAAATCTATATCTCCTAATATATAGATCCAAATACTACGAAATTTGGTGGATATGTGGTTTACTAAGTCATCTAGCAGCTGTAAAAATTTGGGATTCATTGGACTTCTAGATTACTATCAGATTTCATTTTTCCACCACTGCTATATGCTGAAAACTGCTGCACTATAGCTGACATGATCCACTCCAAAACCGAAGCATTTTTTATCCAATTCTTATGAAATTTATGCATCACTTAATACCATAAATCTAGAGTATGTATACCAAATTTTAAGCCAATAAAAATAGATTTGATCACTCAAACATGGCTAAGATCACTGCTCACTTAGATTTTGTAATATAGGACATATTTCAATCACTTAAGCATACTTCACCAAATGTGAATCAAACTTGAAATCTACTTGTTTGAATACTTCCATAAGACATATATCCATTCAATCCACTTACTAAAAGTTATCTCATGAACTTATCCAACTCAAATCAATCCAAATTTGATTACTAATCAATTAATCCATTCAATTATCTCATAGCAAGCAACAAATGTATATATCTAATTCAATCAACTCATATGCACCCAAATGATTTAGATAAACTAGAGATATACCTTGGTTAGCTTATAATCATCTAAAGCAAGCTTCAACTCAATTATTTGCAAGTCTACCAATTATAGCCAATAAATCATCCATAACTTGAATATGACACTTGTATGTTGTAGCACATTGGACTTCACTCACTTGTCATGTCATTGGGATAATAATCATTATTTGTCAATACTTGGCTCAATCACATGATCAATACAATAAATACCAATTGAACCAAGCCTCCAATGCCCATGGTACCTACAAGCATTCATCCTCACATTGCAGGCGGGGCGGGCTCTTAACGAGACCCGCACGCTCGCCCCACAAAGTTTCCCTTTGTGGCTGTAGTGGCCCAGCTACAAATTTTTTGTGGCCCAACGTCTTCGAACCCGCCAAGCCCATTGGGCAATAGACAAAGCTCGCAAGAACCCGCAAGATCCGTGACAAGCTCACAAGAAGCCGCACGCATGAGGAAGCGGATCAGAGCATGCCACGATCTGGCGGCAGCACAGAGGAAGGGCAGTCGCATCGCATGCACGGCTCACCGCCGCCGGCCACAGTTACGCCAGGAACCAGCCACCACCAGGACGACCAAACGTGCGCGCCATGCTGTTGTGTTGCGGCGGCGGCAGCTCAGGGCGGTTGGCGGCCAGGACCACGAGCAGCCGGTACAGCACCGCGATCGGCGCGCTCCTACCGCCACTGGGTGCGCATGGCGGCGGGTGTCGGCTGTGGCTTCGTCTCCAGAGGTTCATCATGTCCCCCTATGACCCACGGTACCTGGCGTGGGAGAACTCACTGGTGGCGCTGGTGGCGTACTACGCGTGGGTGGCGCCGTTCGAGTTTGGCTTCCTCCCGGATCCACGCGGCGCGCTGGCCATCGCCGACAACGCCGTGAACATGGCGTTCGCCATGGACATCGCGCTCACTTTCTTCGTGGCGTATGTGGACGGCCGGACGTACCTGCTCCAGGACGACCCCCGGCGGATCGCGTGGCGGTACGCCCAGACCTGGCTCGCCCTCGACGTCGCCTCCACCATGCCCATCGAGGTGTACCGCCGGATCTTGCCGCGGCAGGCTAGGGACTACAACTTCTTCGGCATGCTCTGGCTCTGGCGCCTCCACCGCATCGACACCTTCTTCACACGGTACGCACGCGCGCACGCTGCTTTCTAGATGGATTGTTTGATGCTTTTTTCTTGAACTGATCAACAATGGCGTTGCTTTGCTTGGTTCGTTGATCTCTACCTAGACTGGAGAAGGACAGGAAGTTGAGCTACTTCTGGGTTTGATGCATAAGGCTCATCTGCGTGACGCTGTTCGCGGTGCACTGTGCGGGGTGCTTCTACTACCTACTGGTGGATAGGTACCATGACCCGGCGCACACGTGGCTGAGCTCCTCCATGCCGGACTTCAAACAGCAGAGCATGTGGAAGCGGTACGCGGCGTCCATGTACTGGTCCATCACCACGCTCACTACCATCGGGTACGGCGACATGCACGCCGTCAACACGGGTGAGATGGTGTTCACCATGCTCTACATGCTCTTCAACCTCGACCTCACCGCCTACCTCATCGGCAACATGACCAACCTCGTCGTCCATGGCACCAGCCGCACCAGGAAATACGTACACACGCACGCTTGTTCTGCCGCCACCGTCATCAGACGACACCTATAGCCCTGCCGCCCTGACATCTTCTTGTCTGCGTGCACCGTCGCCATGGAAATGGACACCGATCGAATGAATGAATCCAGAGGGACGCGATCAAGGCGGCGACGAGCTTCATGGTGCGGCACCAGCTGCCGGCATGGCTACAGGAGCAGATGGTCTCCCACCTGAGCCTCAAGTTCAGGACCGACTCGAAGGGGCTACAGCAGCAGGAGACGCTGGGCGCGCTGCCCAAGGCCATCTACTCTGGCATCTCGCACCACCTCTTCTTCTATTCTTCGCCCTCGTCCAAGGCGTCTACCTCTTCTAGGGCCTCTCCAACGACCTCATCTTCTAGCTGGTAATTAGTAATTACCATTTACTATAACGACGCCACCATCAGAGGCATTGGAACCTCCAATCCGTGCAGCTCTGAATACTGTACCATACGTCTTGCGGGGACTTACGGGTTTTGCATACAAGTTTGTTGTGTCCGCGAAACACTTGTCTGCAAGATCATAGCTTCGTGGCAAACCGTAAACCCGCTAATAAACTTTACGGCAAGCGAGGCGGGTTAGCGGCCGGCCACGAACGAGCCCGCCTGCAAGTTGAATTCATCCACTTTTTGATGATACCCAAATTAGTTTGGGCCCTCTCAAGTTAGGTGCAACATAGTTAGGCGTAGCCTTAGTATGAGTAGCGGGATGTTTTGTAATAGCAACCATAGATGTACCATTACCATCATTCCTAAGCATAATATTTGCATCAATTAAAATAGGCTTAGGATTATTACCTAGGAGACATGAATTTGCTATGTGTCTCCTTTCTTGGCATGAGCAGCAAACTCTCTTTGATTGAGTCTTTTCTTCCTTGCTCATGTGGTGCTTCTCATTGTCTTGCTTCTCTTTGTTTGCTTGACCTTCTTCTCAAGCTTGTTTGGACAACCTGAAGCTAGGTGGCCCAATTCATCACAACTATGGCACTTAATGTGAGCAACTTCCTTCACCTTCTCTTCTTTGTTCTTGCTCACTTTCTTTGCGTCTTGATTCATCCTTAGACACATTGCTCTTTCTCTTGCTTTTCCACCCTTTCTTATTTTCTTCTTCATCATCATCAAATCACTACTATCGTCATGGTTGATCTTGATTTGAACTTGGAGCTTCTCTTCTTGCTCAACTTGTGGCTTTGGTTAAGGCTTCACTTGTTGCTTCACCAATTGCTTAGTTGGGCACATAGAGGTGAGATGACCCCATATGCGGCACTTGAAGCATTTGATATGTCTTAGCCTCTCTTATTCTTTCTTTAACTTGAGTTTTTCTTCATTGGGGCAACCATTTGCAAGATTACCACTTCATGTCACTTGAAGCACATGAAATGAGAGAGCTTCTCTTGTTCTTGCTTCTTCATCTCTCTTTCATATCTTCTATTGCCCCATCTCTTGCCTTTGATCTTGCTCTTGTTGAAACCAATGCCACTCATGTGACCGTAGCTTCTTTGAGTCTTCAACACATGCTCAAAGGTGACTTTAGAGTTGTAGCACCTCTCTAACTTGTTGCTCAAATTCTTCACTTCACTTTTGAGCTCAATGTTCTCCTTCAAAATGTTAGTCTCACAAGGCATAGAAGTAGAACAAGCATCTATATGTGAAGAACATGACATATCTAATAAATTATCACAAGAGGTGGATACATATTTCTTGCCTACATCACATGGGTTGGCAATATTATGTGATTGATCATTTGACCCAAGTGATGAGCTCTCACTAGTTTTAGTCTTTTCATTAGAAAGTTCCTTAGTGAGAAAAGCATGGTCTTATACCAAGTTGTCATAAGCAACACTAAGTTCCTCATGAGCCAATTTTAGCTCCTCATGTGAACAAGTAGTAACATAAAGTAGATGCTTTTGTTGTTCATATGTGCTCTTTAGAAATGAGTTTTCATTTTCCAATTTATTTGTTTTTGCCATCTCATTTCTTAAAGCCTTAGTGAGTTTGCATACTGTGGCAGAACCGCTTGAAATAGCATGCTTTCGAAGGCGCTCGTCTTCCACCAGACACTAAGCACCCTGAAAGTTAGCTACATTGGACGGTCCCGTCGAGCACACCCTAAGGGAGAACTCAAACATTCCACATTTTTCATCCAGGATCCAATAATCAGAACGAGTTTACATCACTTAGTCCATCTAGTTCTCAAAAATACATTATTACAATACCAAGTTCAAAGTACGGAATTTAAACAGCGGAATTGAAATAAACATCTAATGATAAGATACAAGGATCCGTCTGTGCCTACTAGAAGAATCCTCTACACAACAGCTACTCCTCAAGCTGCACCTACAACAGGGGTAAATAAACTTTGAGTACATAATGTACTCGCAAGACTTACCCAACTAGTGGAAATAATTTCCTGAGTCCAAAGGATATGATAAGCTTTATGGTTTGTTGGGTTTCCTTTTTGCGTAAAGCATTACTAGTAGTGAATCCTTATGTATGTTTCTTATTAGCAGTCATGATTAGTTCATTATCAAACCATTCTATGTAAGCACATGTTCTACTTTCAAGCAAGAGTTGAGCAATCAGATCCATTTCACCATCTTTCATTGTGACAGAACCGCCCAATTTATACAAGATAAAGTACGACTGTCCCCGCTTAACATGTTGACACGTGCATACTCTCACTTATATAAACCCGGTAGTCCACCGAGTGTCACGCAGGACCTCGGTAAATCAACATCACAACCAAGATTGCGTGATTAAGCAAATACACATCACATACATAGAGTTGCAGCAGAAATAATATTACAAATGGTTTCACAAATAATAGTATAAGTTTGGGTTTCAAAACTGATTAGTGAAAACAACATTTGCTTTCAAAGGATTACATTAATATAAGTTCCAGATACATTGCTAGCATAAGTGACATCCTCAGACAAAAGCATGTAGATGAGAAGCAAATATAGAATCACCGAGCCCACCGGCGGTTAGCCACCAACTTCAGCAGGCCAAAACCTCACCTGCAACATGGTGGGATAAACCCTGAGTACTCGAATGTACTCAGCTAGACTTACCCGTCATAAACCAGAAATAAAATTGACTCCAAGGAGTATGCAAGGCTTTATAAGTGGAGGTAGCTTGACAACATTTTGCATAAAAAGCGATCAACTCAATTATACCATTATAATTCTGCCATCAAGTTAATTAGAACTATCCATCTCTAGATTAGCAACTATCCTATGCCAAACATGTGGTATATCTTTTTAGAGCATACAATAGTAACCATAGCAGGTATAGTAATTCCATGTTTATCTGAACCATCGCATTCCATAATCCAATTACTACGATGTTGGGACTAGCCAAGTTTCTCACTATCCGTGAGAGACGGTGATTCGAATCGATTTCAACCAGCTGGGAATTTATTCCTAACACAAACCCAGGTCTACCAGCCATGATAGCCTTAGGTCACCTTTGGTACAACTCTGGTACACATTTCGTGGGTCTGTACTGCGCTACACAATCTGGAACACCAGATGCCAGGATGCTTAGGCTAAGCCTGCCCTTGGGCTCAGTCTGATCATTCCCCGGAAGGAGCGCACAGCAGAATGATTCCTGGCCTGAGTTGAATTACTCGGCTTCATGGTCGGAACGAGTTATCCGGCCAGCTAAGTGAGAGGCATGCGTTCAATCTTGTCAGAAGCGCCAACAATGGTACGGTCCTTAATCGACACAGACGGAATCACATGAGTGAACCTACACATAGACTCCGCCTGGCCTCGATTTACTTTTACCCCATGGTTCCTTTCCACGATAGCAAATATAGCCAACCGTGCTTCAGTATCCACCTATATCTCGCAGGTGATAGGAAATCACCTGACTTCTACCGGTCTAAGCATGGCTAAGCATATATTCGATCCTGGACCTATACCGGTTAAAGGTGTAATATCTGGACAAGGAATGTATATGCATCAAGTGGTTCCATTCAACTCTTATAACCTAATGCATCAATCATAAGTACTTAAGTAATCATTTGTAAAATACTGGGAGACTTAGAATGCTCTGGGGCTTGCCTGGGATCCAACACAAGTCAGTTCAGTTAGCTTGCACCGACTTGGTGACATCTCCAGTCCTAGCACTTGTTTAGTCCTTCCATCTTCGGGATAGATCCACCAAACACCATCTTCGGGTTTGACTCCACATCACATCCTTCATGTGGTTCATCTAGCGTACCTAAATGAGATGCAAGATGCATGTGTATGAATACATGGAAGTGCAATAGACAATGCATCGCATGTAGTAAGTAAGACAAGCACAAGGTTACGTTAACATGCACAAGCACTTAGCATTGCTTACTTTAAATATCACACAATTTATCATGCCACGATAGCAAAGAAGACAACACCAAGCATGACACAAGTTTCCCAAGATTTCAGGTACTCTAACTCAACCATCATCAAAGGTATGAGCCACACTTAGCAATATACAAGCAAACAACTATAATTGGAAACTGTCAATTTCTGGACATGCAAACAGCAGCTACAAGATTTAGCTATAACTGGAGTTACACAAATCCAAATGACTTGCAAGAAGACATTCTGGAAATCTTATGAAGTTATCTACAATTCATATTTAATCATCTTAGCATGATTCTCAAGTTAACTAAGTCAAATATACCCATTTACAGAAACTGGTCTAAACAAGACAGAGAGTAATCAATTCTGTAACCCAACTTTAAACAGGCATAACTCATAAACTACTTGGCCAAATACCACCAAATTTTAACAAAATCTAGATACATGAATTATCTACAACTTTGTTATTATCACCAAAAAACTCATTCAAATCCTAACTAGATCAAACACTAGCATCTTTCAGATCTGCTCAGAATAAAATCAAAACTTGATAAAAGACTTAAAAGTCATGTAACTCCTAAACTATCAGGCCTATGGTCTTACAATTTGAACACAAGCAAGATTATGAAATTTGCTACAACTTTTGTATTCACTACAACTATAGCAAACATCATTTACACCACGAAAATAATTGCACAAGCAAAACTGCAAATCCAGCCCAACAGCAGTGGTATAGAAAACGGATAGAAACTTCAGAGAAGCATAACTGGAGTTCTAGACCTCCAACAAATATGAACCATAACTTTTTGAAAATCTTAGGAAGTTACCTACAACTTTATTATTCTCATATTAAGATGATTCTACAGTTAGAAGGGTCAATCAATCCAATAATTGCATCTCTGTCAAAAACATAGACAGAAACTGACATGCCACTTTAAACAGCTATAAATGGAGTTATACATGTCCAATAAATGTGGTTCTAGACTTTTTAGAAAGCTTATCAAATTCTAAACAACTTTGTTGTAAACACCTAAAGCTAATTCTACTATTAAGAAGGCCCCACAATACCAACAAGGTAACCCTATCAGAGTTTGGGCAGAAACAGCCACTGATATTTAAGCAAGTATAACTCAAGATCTACTTAACCAAAAATCATGATATTTAGCTTTTTGAAACGCTTAATAAAGGTACTACAACTCATGTATTATCATCAAGTCATGATTCATAACCTAACTAAGCCAATTAATTTAATCTTGCAGACCTATTCAGAATAGTGGTAAGGCAATACAGGTAATTTGTTATTTTTATAGATCTTAAACTATCAAGCCTAAAATACTGAAATTTTTATCAGACATCACGAAGCACATCAGTAACACTCCTTAAAAATTTCACATTTAATTGAGTAAAATAACTGCAGTTATAAAAAGAACAAGACATGACTAGCGTTAAGAACCTAACTGCCTAAATCTATTTTTACCGCTAAACCTTTAAACTAAAACATGTAATATTATTGATCTAGTACATAGATAATTTCACAAGGATTCCAAAAAGTCCACATTTACTATTTTATGAATTTTCTACGATTTACTATGAATTTCCAAAGTTCCTGCAAAATAATTACAAACCAGTCCTTACGACACTATTCATTTGAGTCTACGGTTCTGCAGAAAACCCCCTGGACTTGTTTCAATTGTTACCTGAGGTCCTCGGTCGCGATTTACAGAGGGTATGCACAGGAGCTCACCGGAGGAGGCGTGTCGACGGCGGGGAAGCATCCAGGCGTCCGTGCGCACCCGCTAGTGGCCATGGTTGTGCAGGAGGCGGCCCGTACGGGAGCCGGCGGCGGATGCAGCTCCGGCGGCTCATGCACGAGCTCTAGCTAGTGGCATCCATGGTAGCCATGGCAGCGGCAGGTGCCGGTTGAAGACAGAGTAGGAGAAGGGAGGGGAAAGGAGTGGGAGAGAGTGGAGAGGGCAGGGTACCGGTCCTAGACTTAAGCACGGCAAGATGGCCACGTGGCGTGAGCAGGGGCGCATGGCGGCCACGCGAGCTGCAGCGCCAGAGCAATCTGTCGGCCACTGTTCAACATTTTCAAAATTCTAATACCACCGCGAAAATACAAGCTGAAATCCCATTTTCCTCCCCTCATATCTCCTAAACCGATCGATTATTTGCTCCACCGATTATACCGTTGTGTAGGGCTACAAGAGTACTCTAACTTTCCTTAAAGGAGTTTTCCCAAATTCGAAATGGTTTGCAAACTAAAATTCGCCAAACATGGGTACATTGAAACTAAAAACTGGAAGTTCGTCATCTACACTTAGCCAAATTTTAGGGTTCCAAAAACAGCAGTTTGTTGATTCTTGTGAGCTCCATTGGACCTAGCTATGCACTGAACTAGCTCTTGAGCATCAAACAAATTTGGTTCTATTCGACTTAAACTTCAACTTTTATTTAAGGTGTAACTCCATGCAAGCACTATAAGCAATTGGTCAACATCGGTCAAAGTAGCATCGCGGTAAAGCTTAAATCCAAGTTTTAGACCGATGGAGGTATTTTCTTGTCCTCCGCTCAACACGAACCCTTCATGACTTTTGTTGTAGATTTCAATTTGAGTCGTTTGGGCAAGGTAGCAAGGTTTGGTTGACGATCTATAATTCCATTCACTTAATAAAGCAATCCAAGAAAGATTATAACTTATCATTTCATGTAACTTTTTGATTCCAAACTTCATGAAACTTTTCCAATCATCCATGTGGGTGGAAATTGATGTGAGGCACATGAAAGAAGTAGATCCAACATTACTCAAGCATACTTTTTGGAAAGGGCAACATGTAAGCAATGGTGCATGGTCCAAGTTTAAGTGGTCGCTCATTTTGTAGATTTGATCTTGAAACTTTCATCACCACTTAACATGTCATGTTTGAGTTTAAACCCATTGCTTAACTGGTGACAAACACCTAGGGTGTTACATTCATCTTCTAGTTCTTACTATGGTGCTAGATCATAGACAAGTCATACCATATTACACGGCGATTCATGAATCAATGTAGCCCGGCTAGGTACCCCGAAACACATGCCCCGCTTATATCCTATGCACAAGCAGGACCAACCTACCACTCTCCTATCAAGGGGTCTAGGTCCCTGTCCAAACATGGACTCTAAGCCCCCACTCCTGAGTCCTGGACTCAGTATGGTGCTTAGACCTCCACCATCCCCGCCTCTAATCAGTCGGTCCGGAAAGAGCCAGAACCCACGACAAGAGAGCAACAAGCCTTTCCGCTCTCATAAGCAAGTATGTGCTTAGGATAATAAGTCTATAACCTAACTAAAATCCAATGCAACGGCCGGTCCTTAATCGACATGGATAGGGAAAACAAAGTTACCAAGCTATGCCCCATTGGCCACAGGACACAACCTATTACACCCACCAATATCCGTACCATATCCATACCCGGTCTCTATTTCCTTTTTACCATTTTATCATGAGAGTGATAATAATAATCACCTATTATGAGTAACGGTAGTGTCGGGTACCTAAGAATGGGGTACCCCGAGCGAACAATCAAAGGGGTCACTTAAGTCCCATCAAAAAACAAAGCTAGAAGGTAAGCCGTGGGCCCCTCACCCGCCACATCCGAGCCCACCAGGCCCTCCGCCTCGCCTCGAGCCTCGCGCAGGAGGTCTCGGCGTCCTGACGCAATCTCTGCCTCGCGCGAGGCTCTCCACGGAAGGCCTCGACAGGGAACACAATCTCCGCCTCATGCGAGGCTCTCCATGGAAGGCCTCGGTAGGGGGTGCCTTCTCCGTATCATGCGAGGACTCTCACGGAAGGCCTCGGCAAGGAGTCTGATCTCCGTCTCGCGTGAGGCTCCGCTCTCTATCTCACGCGAGGCCTCATTCTCCGTATCATGCGAGACCAGCTTATCCATAGTCCATCACCCCTGCCTCAGCCATTCTTTCTGACAGCACGTCATGTCTCATTAATACTTCAACCACTCCCACAATCTCAGCCGGATGATGGCTCGACGCCACAGAATGGCCGACAGGACCTGAGGTCGCATCAACGCCATACCGGCTGGGACAGGGCACGGCGGGGATTACCGGCCACTATGGTCTGACGTTGTGCCCATGATTAGCGCCCACGCTGCACTGTGCCCTGCGATCCCTGCCTCAAAAACAACGCGACATGGACAACTTGGCCTGGGTTATCACCGCCTCCAAACCGGCGTACCAGATCAGCCGCCCACTCGAGGCCTCGACACTGTGCACCAGGGTCTTGGCTATCTCGGGGTTTGTGCCCGCCGAGACCCCCCACTGCGGTGCAGCCTCGGCATCGACCAAGCCTCGGCCTCGCGCATAGTACATCCACAGCGGCTTGCACGTCCACCGCCGCACCCACTCCGAGGCAGTCCTAGGGCTCTCACGACGCACAGGATCGGACGGGACGCACACGCCGCCCCAGTGCTCCAAGGACGGACCGCTCCGATGACCATGCCGCCATAGGAACAGGCCATAGGGCTCAGACATGCCGCCCCTGTTGGCACGACGTCGCATAGTTAACACATGTACTATCCTTGTCCTCCCTTCAACTATAAAAGGAGAGGACTTGGGCCACTTAGGGGGAGGAAGAAAAGGAGAACACATTGTAACACACACACACGCGCACACATCTCAGTCGCCTAAGAGCAACATCTCAAATGGCCACGCAACACCTTGCTGAGACCTAGGACTAGCTCCCTCTCTCCCTAGCTTGTAACCCCCTACCGCAAGCACTTCGGTGCAAGGAATACAAGATCGATCTCTCAGACTGGACGTAGGGCATTGATTGCCTGAACCAGTATAAACCTTGTGTCTCTTTGCATCACCATCCGGGATTAGGGGCACGCAGTTCATATTTACTGGTTGGTTGAGGACCCCTGGTCCGAAACACCAATAGTTGGCGCGCTAGGTAGGGGCCTCTGTGTGTCAGTTTCATCATCCCAGCAAGTCCTGGATGGCAGACCCCGTACGACCATTGTGTCTTGGCACGGTGGTTTGGTTTGGGAGCCTAGAGTTCATGTCCCTAGGGCATGAGTACAACATGGTACTCCTCACTCCTCGAGCCCCACCAACCGACGATGAAGTCACGCATCGGCAGCCCAGGCGCAGGCGGTGCCTGGGCGGTCGCTCCTACCGTGCTCGCCAGGCACGACGTGAGCAAGACCACCCCGATGCTACACGAATCCAGGGTGGCACGCCGCTCCCCGCCGATATCCTACGGCCAGCTGTTGGCACAGGGTCCTTGGTTGGGGACCTATCTAGCCTAAGCTTGGACAAAGGAAAATCGTCGGTGGCACACGGCGATGCCCCGTCATCAAGCCCCGCTCCACCGCTCCCTGAGGAGCCGATCCCGGCGGAGTAGAGTCAAGCGACGGCACCATCCCCATACCCCTTTGGGTTGGGAAATGCCACTGCCTCTTACACCTACGCTTACACTGCCGCTCACGAGGATCCCTTAGAACACCGCCAGCGCTTCGCTCTCGACCTGAGCACCCACGCCGACTCCTCGGATGAGGACGAGGCATGGCCCAGAGTGGATTTCTCTGGACTCCACGACCCTAGGGCTATGCACCAGTTCTTGGCCGTGAGCGACTACTGCTTAGGCTACTCCGACTCCGACGATGAAGGCACCTACGACCCCACTCGCGAGTGTTTTCACGTCGGGCTCGGGATGCCAAGAGCGGGCGAGGAGGATGAGGGGGTAGGTAGCCGTTCCCCGCTTCGCCTAGGTACAGGCACTGCCACACCTCCATGCATTGTCCTGCCGGCCGCACGAAATGAGACCCCCGCCCTTGCGCAACCTCAACGCCTAGACCTGGAACAACTCCATGAGCTCCTGGCTAAGGTCGAACAAGACCAACTCCTTCTGCAGTAGCTTTGAGACACTCTCGAACAGGAATAGCAAGGTCATGGCGAAGGCGGGGGAGCCCGATGGAGGGCCCGCGATGTGCATCACCGCATCCATGATGATGAAGGGAGTGAGCAACCCCCAGTCTTCAATCGCACTAGCCAGAACATCACGGTTGCGGTAATGCTGGTCTGCGCAATGCCCGAGCCTTCTACCACAGAGGGGCGGTGGGTCCACAATGAGCTTCGGGATCTAATGGAGATGGGGATCCCGATCTTCCGTCAGGTAACTATCGTTGTGGCGGAGAATGACACACCGATCCGGCTTCAGATCGAAAGATCGAACCCTGCAATCTTAGCACCACAGCTCCTCTGGTTATCAACCGAGTCACGGACCAGGTTGACCTCGCCAAGAAGGCTAATCCCTGCCTGCGCAACGAAGAACACAAGCAAGAACAAGAAAGATCGCAACCAAATTGCAGATGTATGATTAATCTCACGAGTTGGGGTCTCACAAACCGAAGAACGGCGAAACTGTTTCTTGACAGAATAATCTAAGCAAAACCCAAATCCTAATGGAGGGGCGGCGGCTGTTTATGAAGACTCTAGGGTCGTGCAAGACCCCTGGACGCGCCCCTAATGGGCCCAAACTCGATACACGGTCCAACGGACCAAAAGACGGTGTCGCAGCACCCTGGCAGATTCTAGATGCTGACTTGTTTCGACGATTCCCGTTGATTCCGAACAGCTTTTGATGTGAAACCACTTGGATTGGCTTCCTTATCAAATTAGCTTTCCATCCATATGTGGATCATCGAAAACGGAGTCCGGATGCGTCCTGGGTGACCAGTTTAAGGCAGACTGGTCCTGGAGGCCGAGGCAGACTCGAATTCGTGTTGGACTGGGCCTCCGGCTTGTGTTGGACGTCCTTGCTAGTCATCATCACCTCCTCCACGTCCTCTTAGTCCCTCTTGACCCTCTCCAATGTTCCTAAGCAAGATAACATCATTAGGTAGTAGTCTATTCTCAAAAGTATGAAAAGGATCGCTTAAGAACGAGCTCACCTGTAAATTTAGTTGACGCATTCGAGCCCGGGTCATTGGACCTTGCATGACGGTTGAAGGATCAGCTGTTACATCCAAAGGAGTGATGTCCTCATCAGGATCTCCTAGAGACCACCGCGGTTCAGCAAGCCAAAAGTTCCGCCTCCCGATAGCACGGGGGCGTCTTGAACCTGCCCGTGGCACCGCCTCGGTAGGACAGGGAAGCCTTGGCTCGTCTCGAGCCCGCTCGAGCACCGATAGCCCACAGGGTCCCCGTGCTTTTAGACCACCTCGGCAATCAACGTGAGGTGCAGGGAGACCATGAGTGGTCAGCAGGCGATGACGCCACGACAACGAGGGGCCCGCTCGGGGCTACCACCCACACCGAGGCGGTCGCTACGATAGCAAGGAGGACCATAGTCCTTCTCCTGAACCGCCAGGCCCTCGGGTCTTCAGCAGGGCCATTCGTGCTGCCCTTTTCCTAGCCTGATTTCGGCAACCAGCCAATCTCACAAAATATAGCGGTGAGACCAACCCCAAACTCTGGCTTGCTGATTACCGCCTGGCCTACCAGCTAGGTGGCACGGATGATGACCTGCTCATCATCCGCAACCTCCCCTTGCTCTTGTCAGACTCAGCGCGAGCCTGGCTCGAGCACCTTCCTCCCTCACAAATCCATGACTGGCGCGACTTGGTTAGGATCTTCGTCAGGAACTTCCAAGGCACATACGTGCACCCTGGGAATTCCTGGGACCTTAAAAGCTGTCGCTAAAAGCCAGATGAGTCTCTCCGAGACTTCATCCAGCGCTTCTCCAAACAGTGCACCGAGTTGCCCAGCGTCGGTGACTCAGAGATCGTCCAGGCTTTCCTCTCCGGCACCACCTACCGAGACCTGGTTCGGGAGTTAGGTCGGAATGTGTCACGCACCGCTGCTGCACTCCTCGACATCGCCACCAACTTTGCCTCAGGCGAAGAGGCTGTCGGAGCCATCTTCCTCGACAGCGACACTAAGGGAAAGCGGAGGGACGAGGCCCCTGAGGCCTTGGCCTCCCACCTCCCCAAGAGAAAGAAAAAGGGGCACCTAGGGAAGCAGGAGGTCCTAGAGGCTGATCTGGTCGGGGCCATAGAATGCAAGAATCCTTGAGGCCCCAGAGGCCCTAGGCCTTTCAATGACATGCTCAAGAAACCATGCCCTTATCACCAAGGCCCAGTCAAGCACGCCCTCGAGGATTGCTCCATGCTATGATGTTACTACGCCAGGCTTGGGCTCCCCAATGACGATGCCAAGCAGAAGGGCACCGGCGACCAGGATGAAGACAAGGACGATGGGTTCCCCGAGGTATGCAACGCCTTCATGATCTTCGGTGGGCCCTCGGCGTGCCTTACGGCGTGGCAGCGCAAGAGGGAATGTCGAGAGGTCTTCTCGATCAAGGTGGCCACCCCCTAGTACCTCGACTGGTCTCGGGAGGTGATCACCTTTGATCAAGATGACCACCCTGACCATGTTCCGAATCCCAGGCGGTACCCACTGGTTGTCGACCCAATCATCGGCAACACCTGACTCTCCAAGGTATTGATGGACGGAGGCAGCGGCCTCAACATCCTCTACATCAATACCCTGGAGCTCTTGGAAATCGACTGGTCAAGGCTCCAAGGCGACGCCGCCCCTTTCCATGGCATCGTGCTAGGGAAGCACACGCAACCCATCGGACGCATCGACCTTCCCGTCTGCTTCGGCACCCCCTCCAACTACCGCAAGGAAGTTCTTACCTTCGAGGTAGTCGGGTTTGGGGGAGCCTACCACGCCATCTTGGGGTGGCCATGCTACGCCAAGTTCATGGCAGTCCCCAACTATACATACCTCAAGCTCAAGATGCTAGGCCCCAGCGGTACCATCACGATTGAGTCCATGTACGAACATGCATACGACTACGACATTGAGTGCATCGAGTACGCCGAGGCTCTTGCGGAGGCCGAGACCCTCATCGCCCACCTCGACCAACTCGGTGGCGAGGCACCTGACTCCAAGCATCGCGCGGGGGCGTTCGAGCCCGCGGAAACCATCAAACTCATCTCGGTCGACCCCGCCTGCCCCGACGAATAGGCACTGAGGATCAGTGCCACCCTCGACATCAAATAGGAAGCCGTGCTCATCGACTTTCTCCGTGTGAATGCTAACATATTCACATGGAGTCCCTCGGACATGCCGGGCATACCGAGGGAGGTCACCGAGCATGCCCTAGACATCCGGGCCGGATCTAGACCGGCGAGGCAACGCCTGCGCCACTTCGATGAGAAAAAGCGTAGGGCCATCGGTGAGGAGATACAGAAACTCTTGGCGGCCGGATTCATTAAAGAAGTATCCCACCTAGAGTGGTTGGCTAACCCCATGTTAGTCAAGAAGAAAAATGGGAAATGGAGGATGTGCGTGGACTACACCGGTTTGAACAAAGCCTGTCTAAAGGTCCCCTTTCCATTACCCCAAATCGATCAAATCATTGATTCCACGGCAGGGTGCGAGACCTTGTCTTTCCTTGATGCATATTCTGGTTACCATCAAATCAAGATGAAAGAGTCATACCAGCTCGCGACTTATTTCATCACACCATTCGGTATGTACTGCTACATAACTATGCCTTTCGGCCTCAGAAACGTGGGTGCCACATACCAGCAGTGCATGACCTGGGTCTTTGGCGACAACATTGGGCGGACCGTCGAGGTCTATGTAGACGACATCGTGGTCAAGACTAGAAAGGTTGAGGATCTCGTTGGCAACTTGAGGATAACCTTGAAATGCCTTAGAGAGAAGGGCATCGAGCTCAATCCTGAGAAGTGTGTGTTTGGGGTCCCTCGGGGCATGCTCTTGGGATTCATAGTCTTGGAACATGGCATTGAAGCCAACCTAGAGAAGGTCTTGGCCATAACCAGCATGGGACCAATCAGAGACCTCAAGGGAGTACAGAGGGTCATGGGATGCCTTGCGGCCCTAAGCTGCTTCATCTCGCGCCTCGGTGAAAAAGGTTTGCCTCTGTACCGACTCTTAAGGAAATCCGAGTGTTTTTCTTGGACCCTCGAGGCCGAAGAAGCCCTCGATAGACTCAAAACGCTGCTCACAAATCCTCTCGTCCTAGTACCCCCGGCCAGGGACGAGGCCCTCTTACTCTACATCGTTGCAATGACCCAAGTGGTCAGCGCTGCCGTAGTGGTAGAGAGGTAGGAAGAGGGGCATACTCTGCCCACCCAACGGCCTGTTTATTTCATCAGCGAGGTGCTCTCCAAGACCAAAGCACGCTACCCCCACATCCAGAAGCTGGTCCATGCCATGGTCCTGGCCCGGTGCAAACTGCATCACTACTTCGAGTCTCACCCAGTCACTGTGGTAGCATCTTTTCCCCTAGGGGAGATAGTTCATAACCGAGAGGCCTTAGGTAGGATAGCCAAGTGGGCCATTGAGCTTATGGGGGAAACCTTGACTTTTGCGCCTTAGAAAGCGATCAAGTCTCAGGTCTTGGCCGATTTTGTGGTTGAGTGGACAGACACCCAACTGCCATCGGCACAAACTCAGATGGAATGCTAGACCTTGTACTTCGACGGATCCCTGATGAAAACTGAGGCAGGCGCGGGTCTGCTATTCATCTCGCCCCTCGGAGTACACATGCACTACATGGTGCAGCTCCACTTCGCCGCCTCCAACAATGTGGCAGAGTATGTGGCCCTCATCAACGGCTTACAAGTTGCCATCGAACTTGGGGCACGGCGCCTCGATGTCCGAGGCGACTCGCGGCTCGTCATAGATCAAGTGATGAAGGAGTCAAATTGCCTCAACCCTAAAATGGAGGCTTACTACAATTTGGTACGATGCCTAGAAGACAAGTTCAACGGTCTTGAACTAAATCACGTCACGCGGAAGTACAATAAGGCCGCCGACGAGCTGGCAAAGATGGCCTCGGCACAGACCCCGGTCCCCCCGAACGTCTTCGCCAGAGACCTCCACAAACCTTCCATTGGCTACAACTCAACAACAGAGGAGGGCCCACCTGTGGAACCCATGGTAGAGCTCAATGCCCCCTCTACTGCTGAGACCCCCTCGACCGAGCCCAAGGTCATGGAAGTCAACACTGAGCCTCCGCAGACTGATTAGGACATGGATTGGCGAGTCCCGTTCCTCGATTGGCTTGATCGGGGGGAGCTTCCTGGCAATAGAACCAAAGCGCGATGGCTTGCGCGTCGAGCCAAGACCTACGCCCTCTACAATGACGAATTGTACAGGCGAAGTCCCTCAGGTGTCCTCCAACGATGTATCACTGCCGAGGTGGGCCAAGCCCTACTTTGGGACTTGCACGCAGGCGCCTACGGGCACCATGCGGCGCCTTGGATGCTCGTAGGGAACACTTTCCGCCAAGGGTTCTACTGGCCGACGGCGGTCGCCGATGCTACCAAGCTAGTACGCTCCTACGAAGGATGCCAGTACTATGCTCGGCAGACACATCTCCTGGCCCTGGCCCTACAAACCATCCCCATCATATGGCCGTTCACCGTATGGGGGCTCGACATGGTCGGGCCTCTACAAAAGGCCCCCGGGGGCTACACCCATCTACTGGTATCAATCGACAAGTTTTCCAAATGGATCGAGGCTTGTCCAATCAATCGAATCAAATCCGAGCAGGCGGTGCTGTTCTTCACTGACATTATCCATAGGTTTGGGGTCCCCAACACCATCATCACCGACAATGGGATGCAGTTCACCGGCAAAAAGTTCCTGATGTTTTACGACGACCACCACATCCGTGTGGCCTGGTCAGCCGTAGGACACCTAAGGACCAACGGGCAAGTAGAGCGTGCCAACGGCATGATCCTACAAGGCCTCAAGCCAAGGATTTACAACCGGTTGAAAAAGTTTGGCAAGAAATGGCTCGCCGAACTCCCATCGGTCATCTTGAGCCTGAGGAACACTCCAAGCCGAGCCACGGGGTTCACGCCTTTCTTCCTGGTCTATGGGGCCGAGGCCATCCTCCCCACCGATTTGGAATATGGTTCCCCGAGGCTACAAGCCTATAACGAACAAAGTAACCGCACCACCCGAGAGGACACCCTCGATCAACTGGAGGAAGCCCAAGACATCGCGCTACTACACTCGGCCAAATACCAGTAGAGCCTATAGCGCTATCAGGCCTGACGCGTCCGAGGCCAAGACTTGAAGGTAGGCGACCTAGTGTTGAGGCTAGCACAGAGCAACAAGGGCCACCACAAGCTGACCCCGCCATGGGAAGGACCGTACATCATCGCCCAAGTACTGAAGCCTGGGACCTACAAGCTGGCCAACGAGAAGGGCGAAGTATTCACCAATGCTTGGAACATAGAACAGCTATGTCGCTTTTATCCCTAAATTTCCAAGCATTGTATATGTCGTTTCTCGAAATACAATTAAAAAGCATTCTTTAGTTGGTCTAATTTTTTGAGTAACCCCCCGAGCCCATCGTAGGTCTCGGCAATTCAGTAACACGACAAGGGAGACTCGACTCTGCCTCGGTAGGACCAAGCCTCCCTCAGGGGCTAGATGGGGGACTCCCCCCTAGGTCCCACGCACCATTCTTTAGTTGTTTTCGCAAAAATTCCTATGCCAAGACTCTAGCAGGCTCTGACAAATCAGTTGTAAAAACCCCTCGGACCAAGGTCTGTTCCCTAGGCAAGAGGCCGGTAGAGCCATGAGATGGCCTACGCCTCTAGGCTATGGCACTCCCTCACTACCTCTCGCCCAAGGGACGGCTTAGGCCCTAAAGGGGTGTTTTGCAAACAAAATCTGATTAGAAGCAACAGAGGGCAGAGGCTCGAAAACATAAGAAAAACAACTAAGAAACACAAATACTTCAGAAATAGAGGCCTCGACGGCCACAAATGTTATGATACAAAAATAACTCCTGTTCTATTTTTACATAAGTCCCTAGGGCCTAGATCAAGGCTCAGGGCCTTCAACACTGGCGGGTGGTAGGGGAGGAACCACCTCCTCTTCAAAGAGCGTCGCCAGCGCTATACCAGGGCCTTTCGCCGCCTCCATCAGCTTCGTGACCGCCACGTTAGCCTCCTCATCATCATTAGGCAGGACATACCCATCGCTAATGACCGAGAGGTCGACGTCGACGTAGTGAGAAGAGATGACGGCCAGCACACGCTTGACACCCATGTGCAGCGCTCCTCAGAGTCGCTCGTGCATCTGGTTGCTCAGTGCGATCAAACGGCTCCCCAGGGAGCTGCCTGACTAAACCCCTTCAACCTCTAGGGCCTCGTAGGCGGAAAGGGTAGCACGCTTCAGTGCCTCGTGCTCCCCGATCTCGGTCTCGAGCACCGTCTGCACCGCGCTGGAAGCCTCGGTGGCCCGAGTAACCTCTGCCTCTGACTCTGCACCACGGAAAATGGAATGAGGTCGAGCGAGGGAGAAAACAACCTAAGTTAGGGGCGGAAACCTACGGAACTCACCCTTGGCCTTCTGCTCCCAGCCTCGGGTCTCGACCTGACAGGCCTCGGTTTTCTCCTTCCAGTGCAGGGCCTTGGCCCTAGAAGCCTCGGCCTCCTCCTTCAAGCGCTGGGCCTCGACCTAAGAAGCCTCGGCCACCCTAGAAGCTTCACTCCCTAGCTCTACGTCACACAAGGGAGTTAGGGAGCAAACATAAGAAAAAGAAAACAAAATAAGGGGACTAAAACTCACCCTCGACCGTCCCCCTCCAAACCACAGCCTTGGTCTACGAGGCCTCAGCTGTAGCAAGGGCCTCATCCAAGGCACCTTTCGTCAGCTGGTGCGCCCTCTGTTCCGCCCCCAACTACCCTGTGAGATCCACGGCCGAGGCCGTAGCTTCAATGGCTCAGCCCCTGAAGGCATCCCGATCTCTGACCACACGGGTGAGCTCCTCCTCCAACTCCTTCACCCACATCGCCAGAGGGGCGAGCTGTGTCTGGGCCGTGGCCGCCTCGACCTTCGCATTGGCACAACGAAGGCGGAGGTCCTCTACCTCTGCGCTCCGCGCCGACAGGAGGTCGCTGGCGCTGGCAAGAAGGCCCTTCTGCCACTAAAGCTGGTCCCAAACACCCCTCTCCCACCAGAGAAAGACCGACTTCCCAAGCGACCGGGTCTTGAGCTCCTGGGAAAGCAGAACGAGGGTCATTGATTGCAACAAAACCAAAAAAGGACAACGTCACGCGAGAAAGGAAAACACAAACCTGGGCGACTCCGGGCAGTTCGTCGGCCACCACGGATAGGGCCGTTCATAGCGACCGCTCTACCAGCTGGCGGTATTGCTCGAAGGTGCCCCAGCGCCCGCCTTTGGCTGCGTCCTCAAGGGCGAATAGAGGCTCCCCTGCAGGGTCATCCTGGCTCCGCCACAGTACCCATGGGTGATCCCACCCACGAGGCTCAAGCCGCGCCCGCACGAGGGCCAAGTTTCCCTCGTCCAAGACCGGCGCCGGCTGTTCCACGACACCAGCATCCTCGGCGTCGACCACCTCCCACGTCCAGGAAGTATCATTGGAGGAGATCAGATAGACCTCCGCCTCCCGGGCGCTCTCTCGGAACAACGGGGACCCCTGAACCAAGGGCGCCTCTGAGGCCTCCCCCGCCTTCATCTCCGCCTCCTGGGTAGATGGCCTTGCCGCCATTACGGCGGCATCGGTGCCCTTGGGGGCTCCAGCCTCCGCCATCATGGCCTCGGAGGACACAGAAACACCGACCACGGCCACTGCGGTCTTGGTGGTCTTGGGCGCCCTATCCTTCGTCGCCTCAGCCTCAGAGACCCTAGGGGCCTCGGCAACCAAGGGCACGCCGGCCCCATCCAACTCGTGAGCCTCGCCCTCGCCGGGCGGAAGCGCTCCCTCCCTTGTCTGTGTAGGGCCCACCTCAGCAGCCCCTCCTTGGGCGACCGGCTCCTTCGGGTCGACCCTCACCGATGCCACGCCACGTTGGATAGCGGCTTGTGCCTCCGCCACCCAGTGGGCGGAGGAGCCAGGGCTCGCCTTAAGCGCCTTAAGGGGCGCCAAGGGGAGCTCGTCCTCAGGCCGCTTTCGACTAAGGAAAAATAACCTACAGCGTCAGCGTGAGACCAAAAAGGTGAATGGAATGCACTATGACCCTGCCAAAAATACACTTACCTTGAACGGGGCGGCAACCGCTTCACCACGGCAAACCTCGTTCGCAATGGCAAAGGCGGCGGCAGAGGCGTCGCCTCCGTATCCATCAGCGCTGGTTGGTCCTCAATGGACCCTGACGCCCCTTCGGTCCTCTGCGGGGGCGGTGGCATCATCTCCACCGCCACTCGCTCCACCATGGCCGCCGAGCCCACTAGGCTAATGGCGCATTTGCCCAACGCCCGTGCCTCAGGCGTGTCGGCCTCAGCCCCGGAGCGGGTGATCACCGGCCCCGGGTCTGCCTCTCCTCCTCCTCCCGGGAGTGCTGGGCTGCTTGCCGATGCCCTAGGCACAACCTGTCGTAGAACCGACCAATTTATAAGAGTATACATATAATGGTAGCCCGCAAGCGGTCATACTGTCATACTTGAACCCATATAAACCCGGTAGTCCGTCGAGTACCACGACGGGTCTCGATAAACGATTTACAACAACCAAGATCGTACAGGATTCAACATACATGCCACATATTACATAAAGTTCACAGATACATTTCGTCATCAGAGTACGAATAAAAGTTATTACAAACCAAGTTTGATAAATAAAGCGGAAGCAAATAAGTTCAAAGATAAAGTTTCCAACATAGTTTGATATAGTGACAAGTAAGATCACGGTCCACAAAAGCAAAGATAGGAATTATTAAAGAAGCCTGCCCAAGGCTTACTCCTCATCCATAGCGGATTAGAAGCAACTCTTGCAATAACCATGATACACAGTGCCATCTGCAACAATGGGAAAATAAACCCTGAGTACGAGAAGGTACTCAGCTAGACTTACCCGTTATGAACCAGAAATAAAATGACTCCAAGGATTATGCAAGGCTGTATAAGTGGACGTAACGGGATAACATTTTGCATAAAAGGAAATTGACCTATTGTACAATTATGATTCCTTTATCAAGTTAATTATAACTATCCATTGCTAGATTAGCAACTACCCTATGCCAAACATGTGGTATATCATTTAAAAACATACAATAGTAACCATAGTAGGTATTGTAATTCCATATTCATCTGAACCCTCATGTTCCATAACATAGTTACTACGATGTTGGAGCTAGTCAAGTTTCTCACTATCCAGGAGAGACGGTGATTCGAATCAATTTCAACCAGCTGGGAATTTATTCCTAACACAAACCCAGGTCTACCAGCCACGATAGCCTTAGGTCACCTTTGGTACAACTCAAGTACACATTTCATGGGTCCGTACCGCACCGCACAATCTGGAACACCAGATGCTAGGATGCTTAGGCCAAGCCTGCCCTTAGGCTTAGTCTGATCATTCCCTGGAAGGAGCGCACAACAGAACAGTACCCAGCCTGAGTTGAATTACTCGGCTTCGCGGTTGAAACGAGTTATCCGGCCAGCTAAGTGAGAGGCATGCATTCAATCTTGTCAGAAGTTCCAACAATGGTACGGTCCTTGATCGACATAGACGGGGATAGATCCACACCCAAGACCTCCATGCCTTGTTGCTTCTCTATCGACCTCCCGTCTGGTCTTGATTTACTTTTACCTCATGGTTTTGTTCCACGATGGCAAATATAGCCAACCATGCTCCGATATCCATCTATATCTCGCAGGTGACAGGACATCACCCAACTTCTACCGGTCTAAGCATGGCTAAGCATATATTCGATCCTGGACCTATACCGGTTAAAGGTGTAATATCTGGACAAGGAATGTACATGCATCAAGTGGTTCCATTCAACTCTTATAACCTAATGCATCAATCATAATTACGTAAGTAAACATTTATAAATTACTGGGAGACTTATAATGCTCCGGGGCTTGCCTCGCAGAAAGGAAGTAGGGCGGTGGTTAGGACACTCCGGAAGCTCTTCAGGGTTCTGCTCCATGCCTTCGGGAGCTTGTCGCGGAACCGACCAATTTATAAGAATACAAGTATAATGGCAATCCGCAAGCGGTCGCAGTGTCATACTTGAATCCATATAAACCGGGTAGTCCGTCGAGTACCACGGTGGGTCTCGATAAACGATTTACAACAACCAAGATCATACAGGATTCAACATACATGCCACATATTACATATAGTTCGCAGATACTTTTCATCATCAGAGTACGAATAGAAAGTTATTACAAACCGAGTTTGATAATTAAAGCGGAAGCAAATAAGTTCGAAGATAAGTTTCCAACGTAGTTTGATACAGTGCCAAGCCAGATCACGGTCCACAAAAGCAAAGATAGGAATTACTAAGGAAGCCTGCCCAAGGCTTACTCCTCATCCACAGCGGGATAGAAGCAACTCTTGCAATAACCATGATACACAGTGCCATCTGCAACAATGGGAAAATAAACCCTGAGTACGAGAAGGTACTCAGCTAGACTTACCCGTCATGAACCAGAAATAAAATGACTCCAAGGATTATGCAAGGCTGTATAAGTGGACGTAACTTTGACAACATTTTGCGAAAAAGGCAATTAACCGTTGTATAATTGTGATTCTTTTATCAAGTTAATTATAACTATCCATTTCTAGGTTAGCAACTATCCTATGCCAAACATGTGGTATATTATTTAGAATCATACAATAGTAACCATAGCAGGTATTGTAATTCCATATTCATTTGAACCATCATGTTTCATAATATGGTTACTACGATGTTGGGACTAGCCAAGTTTCTCACTATCCGGGAGAGACGGCGATTCGAATCGATTTTAACCAGCTGGGAATTTATTCCTAACACAAACCCAGATCTATCAGCCACGATAGTCTTAGGTCACCTTTGGTACAACTCAGGTACACATTTCGTGGGTCCGTACCGTGCCGCACAATCTGGAACACCAGATGCCAGGATGCTTAGGCCAAGCCTGCCCTTGGGCTTAGTTTGATTGTTCCCCGGAAGGAGCGCACAACAGAACGGTTCCCGGCCTGAGTTGAATTACTCGGCTTCGCGGTTGGAACGAGTTATCCGGCCAGCTAAGTGAGAGGCATGCGTTCAATCTTGTCAGAAGCGCCAACAACGGTACGGTCCTTAATCGACATAGACGAGGATAAGTCCACACCTAAGACCTCCATGCCTTGTTGCTTCCCTATCGACCTCCCGTCCGGTCTCAATTTACTTTTACCACATGGTTCTGTTCCACGATAGCAGATATAGCCAACCGTGCTCCGGTATCCACCTATCTCTCGCAGGTGACAGGACATCACCCGACTTCTACCGGTCTAAGCATGGCTAAGCATATATTCGATCCTGGACCTATACCAGTTAAAGGGTTAATATCTGGACAAGGAATGTACATGCATCAAGTGGTTTCATTCAACTCTTATAACCTAATGCATCAATCATAAATACGTAAGTAAACATTTGTAAATTACTGGGAGACTTATAATGCTCCGGGGCTTGCCTCGCAGAAAGGAAGTAGGGCGATGGTCAGGACACTCCGGAAGCTCTTCAGGGTTCTGCTCCACGCCTTCGGGAGCGGGGGCTTGCGGATTCTCCTGCGGGTTCCCTTCCTCTGCTTCTTTGAATTCCAGCAACGTGATCTCTTCCTCCGATCCTAGATGCATGAGTATGGTATGAGTATTACGAATGCATAATGTTAACAAGTGCATCGTGTTGTTTGAGTAGGTGCATATCTCTTCTCGATTACTACTTAACTATTTCTACAATGCATCGACTACGCCATACAGTAGTTACTTGTTTCACTCATAACTGGAGTTCTACAAATTCAAAAACAGTGATCCTAGACTTTCCGGAAAGCTTATCAAATTCTCTACAACTTTGTTATTAACCATTTTTACAGTCTACACTTGTTTCAATATGTAACTCATTACACTCTAGAATCAGTCCAGAAATGACTTGACATGCAATATAAAGTAATAACACTTCTACTTCAGGTAATTATTCAAAATTTGACAACCTAGAACCTACCAACAGTTTCAGCATACCAAATACAGTTAAGATGATATAATGGTGAAGCCCAAACTATTTATTAAATTGCCTTTATTATTTTATTTAGATATCTAGGTTAAATAATAAATATATACCAAATGTGCTTAATAAATTCTCAAAATTTTACAGAGTCTTACTAATGCTATCAAAGGACCACTATAAAAATTTCATGTTATTTTACTAAGTAGAACATTCTATACCAAAATAATAAGGAAGCAAGGCTTGAAATAGCATAAATGGAAAATCCTATTGAAAAGTGTCAAGCAACAGATTTCTTATTTCTCTTAACATCCATATGGTACTAGTATCACCTCCAATAAATTTCATGAATTTTGGACTCATAATTAATTTATAAAAATTCATGCAAGGATTAACTATTTATAAATGAAAAATCTATAACTATAGATCTACCCATGCACTGGTCCTCAAATTTTTACCCAAGCTCATGTATGACGAGGATAGCCTACCACAAAAATTTCATAATTTTTGGAGCACAGGAACTTTAGATATAAAATAAACAAATTTGAATGCATTCAAAAGCACATTTCAATTCCTAATTTAAATCCCCAAAAATTTCTACTGTTGAACCCAAGAACATATTTTTCTTAAATACTACATTTCCTAAGCAACACAATCATATTTATTTCACAATTTTAGGAGCTACCAAACTAAAGATACAAAAATAACAAAACACATCAAAAACTAGATTCAAAATGAGTTAGCCTTCACTACTGCTGTCGCTGACAGGTGGGACCCGCTGGTCAGGGGACCCCACGCGTCAGTGACACGGAGCAGAGCAGCGGCGCTGCTGGGCACTGCGCGGCTGCGGCTCATCGACGGCGAGCTTCGCCGGCGGTGAGGTCATCACGGTATGACCTACACGACTCGGCGAACCTACTGAACCGCAGGACCGGACCTATTGCCGACCCTAGAGCTATCGGCGGCGGCCATGGCGGAACGGCGGAGCTGGACCACGGCAAAACGCCGGTGACGACCTCGGTGGCCCGATCTAAGGCTCGGACGAGCATAAACTTCCTAAGACGCACTCGACGCACTAGCTAACGCATGGAGAGGTGGACTGTGGCGCTCCGGCCACGGTGACGGGGCTTGCGGCGGAGCTCCGGCGAGCTTAAACGCGCGGCGATGGCTTACCAAGCTTGGTCAGCGAGCACGGGAGGGAGCAGTGGGTCGCTGGGGAGACGGAGGAGCTATGGTGGTGGTGCTGGAGTGGCTAAGCGCGGGCTGCGCACGGCTATGGCGATGGCAGAGCTGTGGGCGCTTGGCGGCTGCTGCAGCGGAGAAGAAAGGGCGCCGGGAGCGAAATGGGAGCGCGGCCAAGTGCGGGCGGGCACTAGCGTGATGAAGGCGCGCTCGGGCGCGGCGTGGCCTGCGCGGGCAGAGCGCTGGTGACGCGCGGCCGTCGCCGGGGACACGCGGCGCGTGATGTCTAAAGCCGGTCAGCCATTGACGTCGCGATTCAGTTCGTCAGAAAACGCGAAGCCGAGCCTGACGACGTACTTTCGTGGAGCTTGATCTTCTAATCCGTGACGTATTAGTGCACACAATCTACACCAAAGTTGTAGCTCTAAGTACCATCTGTAATTCATATAAAACGATCAAGACCTAATTCGCAACGGTTAAGGAGGAAAATCGTGCTCAAAGTTGGCTTGTCAGGCTGTCGGTGTTCACGACTTAGCAAAAATTTGCTAAGTGTAGAATTTGTGATTTCTCTGATTTTTGAAACCCAAATTCACACATGTTAGGAGCTGAATCAGTCAAAGGCCCAAAAATCAAAGTTGTTCCTTATGTCAAACACTACAACATTGCTTTAGTGAACTCCTCCATGCAAGGTCCCTAACACTTAGTTCAACTTTAGTCAAACATGTCACTTTGAAAACATGCTACATATACAAACCATGGCTAAATGACCAAACTAGTCCTAGCACTAAATACCAAAGTTGTTCCTAATGACATTCTAAGCATGTTAAAACAATTTGCAAGGTCATTTAAGCATTTCATGTAGTAGTCACTCATATAGCCATTCAGGTCAACACATGAAATATCACTTAAGTGCTGGATCATGAAATATGGCCTTCATGAACAAGATTCTTTTTGTTAACCTAAGTATAGCTAAGGTGTTTTAGTGACCAACATTACCCACTTGCATTCATTTGTACAAGATCATATGCATATGTTCTAAGAAACATGAGATAATAAGTAATGTTTCATATGTTTCGATCAAATGTTTCAATTGTAAATGATGATTTAGGAATGCTTGATGCTCATGCTCATGTTATGCAAGCCAAGTTATGCAAGGCTAACATCCGAGGTGTTACAGCCCCTCCCCCTTATAAAAATCTCGTCCCGAGATTTGCAAGACCTACCATTCTTGAAAAAAGGCGGGATAAACTTCTTGCAGATAATCTTCTCTTTCCCATGTAGCATCTTGTTCACTATGATTGTTCCACACCACCTTATAAAACTTAATGATCTTACTCCTTGTTACTCTCTCCATCACTTCTAATACTCGAATTGGCTTTTCTTTATAAGTCAAATCTGATTGAAGTTGCACATTGGTGGGTGCAATAGCTTCTTTCGGTACTCGAAGATATTTCTTTAGCTGAGAAACATGGAACACATCAAAGATTGCACTCATCTCTGGTGGTAGTTGTAGCTTATATGCCACATTTCCTTTTTGTTCCAAAATTTTGTATGGCCCTACATATCTTGGTGAAAGCTTCTTTCTCATCCCAAATCTCTTCACACCTTTCATGGGTGATACTCTCAAGTACACATAGTCACCTACTTCAAAAGTTAGTGGTCTTCTTCTTCTATCGGCATAGCTCTTCTGTCGTGATTGAGCTGCCTTCATGTGTTGTTGGATGATACGTACTTGTTCTTCGGCTTCATTGATAAAATCAATACCAAAATATCTCCTTTCACCAGGCTCAATCCAATTCAATGGAGTTCTACACTTTCTGCCATACAAGGCTTCAAATGGAGCCATCTTGATACTCGCTTGATAACTGTTGTTATAGGAGAATTCAGCTAAAGGTAACCATTTCTCCCATGACCCTTTTGAAGATATAACACAAGCTCTAAGTAAATCTTCTAGGATTTGGTTTACTCTCTCTGTCTGCCCTGAAGTTTGTGGATGATAAGCTAAACTCCTGATTAGCTTGGTTCCCAAAGCTTGGTGTAAGTGTTCCCAGAAACGAGCTATGAACTGCGGTCCTCTATCTGAGATTATGGTCCTGGGTACTCCATGCAACTTCACGATCTGGGATACGTATATCTCAGCGTATTTCCCAACTATATACCTCGTGTTCACGGGTATAAAGTGGGCTGACTTGGTAAGACGATCGACAATGACCCAGATTGAATCATGACCTTGTGGCGTTGTTGGAAGGCCTGTAATAAAGTCCATGCTGATTTCCTCCCATTTCTATCCTGGAATAGGCAATGGCTGAAGTAATCCAGTAGTTTTCATGTGGACGGCTTTCACTCTACTGTAGTTATCACACCTAGCAACATAGGCTGTGATCTCTTTCTTCATCTTAGTCCACCAAAAATGAGTTCTTAGATCTTGATACATTTTACTACTACCCGGGTGGATAGACAATTTGGACGAGTGAGCTTCTTCTAAGATTTGATTCCTTAGCTCACGGTCTTTTGGCACCACTAGTCGGTCCTCAAACCATAATACACCTCTTTCGTCCAATCTAAAATATTTGGTTTCTTGCTCTTGCATTTTTCTCTTGATGTGACTTATTCCTACATCTGTCTGCTGTAGCTCTATGATTTTGCCCTCAAGCGAACAACTGATTGTGATATTGTGGAGTACGGCAGGATGTAGCAAGTTGAATCCATCTTCCAATAGTGCTTCCATAGTGTTGCAATGGGACTTCCGACTAAGTGCATCAGCTACTACATTTGCTTTACCCGGATGGTAATGCACTTCCAAATTGTAATCCTTAATCAATTCCAACCATCTACGTTGTCTCATGTTCAGTTCTGGCTGGGTAAAGATATACTTGAGGCTTTTGTGGTCAGTATAGATATGACATACATTGCCCAACAAGTAATGTCTCCATATCTTTAATGCATGGACAACGGCTGCTAGTTCCAAATCATGTGTAGGATGGTTGACTTCATGTTTCCTCAATTGTTGAGAGGCATATGCAATTACTCTCCCTTCTTGCATAAGTACACATCCCAAACCTATTCCTGATGCATCACAAAATACATCAAAAGGCTTTTCAATGTCTGGTTGTGCTAGCATAGGTGCTATAGTCAACAAAGTTCTAAGGGTGTGAAAAGCGGTTTCACATTCTGGTGTCCACTTGTATTTCTCATCCTTCTGAAGTAGTCTAGTCATAGGCTTAGCTAATTTTGAGAAATCTAGAATAAACCGACGATAGTATCCTGCTAACCCTAGAAAACTCCGAACTTCATGAACCGAAGTTGGGGCTTTCCACTCCATGACCTCTTGTACTTTTGATGGGTCTACTGAGATTCCATCTCTCGATAAAATGTGACCTAGGAAAGGTACTTTGCTCATCCAAAATTCACATTTGCTAAACTTGGCATATAGCTTATGCTCCCTCAATCTGGATAGGACAATCCTCAGATGTTCTTCATGATCTAACTCATTTTCTGAATAAATCAATATGTCATCGATAAACACGACCACGAACTTATCCAGTTCGGGCATGAATACCGAGTTCATTAGGTACATAAAATAGGCTGGGGCATTTGTTAGTCCGAAAGACATAACCAAATACTTGTATAAGCCGTACCTAGTAGAAAAAGCGGTTTTAGGTATATCCTCCGGTCTGATCTTTATTTGATGGTACCCTGATCTCAAGTCAATTTTGGAGAATACCTTTGCCCTCACTAGTTGATCGAACAAGATGTCAATGCGGGGCAATGGGTATTTGTTCTTGATGGTCATAGCATTGAGTGGTCTGTAATCTACACACATTCTTAGTGACTTATCTTTCTTTTTCACAAACAATGCTGGGCATCCCCACGGAGATGAGCTAGGTTGGATAAGACCTTTGTCCAATAGATCTTGCAATTGAACCTTGAGTTCTGCTAACTCATTGGGTGGTATTCTATAGGGCCTTCTGGATATGGGTGCGGTACCTGGCACTAATTCAATCTTAAATTCCACGTCCCTATCCGGTGGTAGACCTAGTAATTCCTCTGGAAATACATCCGAAAACTCGCAAACCACTGGAATATCACATATGGTGGTGGTTTGGATAGCACAGGCTAAATGTTGGGGTTCGAAATCGCGGGAGAGTGGAACTAGAAAAGCATTCCCTCCCGTGGGTTCTCTCAACATGATAGTGCGGGTGCTAGTGTCAATAAGAACACCATGATCCTTCATCCAATTCATGCCTAAGATTACACTTATCGACAACCCCAGCAATATTATCAAATCTGTTGTGTACTCTCTCCCTTGTATCAAGATGAGTACATTTTTGACTATCTTTTTGGTAGTAATAGTACCCCCTGCTGAACTTATGTTAAAACCCCCTTTACTTACTTCTATAATTTCTTGATCATGTCTAGATGCAAATGCTTGACTCATAAATGAATGAGAAGCTCCCGAATCAAATAAAACAACAGCGGGATGCTTGTTGACAAGAAACATACCAGCCGTGACAACTTCTCCAGCGGGCACTTCCTCCACAGTGGTATAATGCACTTGTCCCTGACGTGCCCTGGCATTCACCTGCCTCTGATTGTTCTGATTTGAGTTACTATTCCTCTTGGGGTGGGGGCACTCCTTGGACCAATGACCTAGTTGGTTGCAGTTGAAACAAGGTTGATTACTTTTGAATCTGGTGGAGCTGTCCTGATTGCCATTTCCTTTTGGTAAGGCAATAGTGAACGCCTTACGAAACGGTTTCTGTGGCCTGTTATTCTGAGCTTTCGGTGGTGGAGGCCTGAACTTGGATGCAGGTGGACGGAATTGTGGCCCAGCTATGATAGGCGCTTTTGACTGGAAAGATCCGGATGCACCGGCCTCATAGGCCCTCTTGCGACCTTTAGCAACTGCATGCATGTTGTTGTGGTTTTCTTGGGTCAAGGCATCACTAATAAACTCATTGTACGTGGCACATCGAGAATTTGCCATAGTCTTCATTAATTTGGTACCCAAACCTCGCTTGAAACTCTCAATCTTTTTCTCTTCAGTATCCACGAAACTTGGAGCATATCTTGACAAGTTGTTGAATGCGTGCATATATTCTGTGAGTGACTTGGTTCCCTGAGTGAGCCTCATAAATTCGGCTGCTTTCATGTGCATCAGACCCGGGGGAATATGGTGTCCCCTAAAAGCCAGTTTGAACTAATCCCAGGTCACTCTCGTATTAGCAGGCAGAGACGACAGAAAGTGCGTCCACCAGATTCCTGCTGGTCCTTGCAATTGATGAGAAGCATATTCTGCTTTCAGGTGTTCGGTGACCCTTAGCAGACAAAATTTCTGCTCAATGGTATTCAGCCACTCATCGGCCTGCAGTGGTTCCTCAGCCACCTTGAAGATCAGAGGCTTCGTGTCCAGAAACTCCTTGAATGAACTGTGCTGATTTGGCTCGGCCCCTGGTTGCTGTGGGTGGCCACGAGCAGTGTTTTGCGCGATAAGGCGCAAGGCTTCCTCCATTGTCCTTTGGCTCCCTAGGAACTGGGTAAAGAATTCCTGAGCAGATGGTGGCGGTGGGGGTGGCAAGTCATCATGGTTGCCATCCTGGCTGCTGCTAGCTCCAGCACGGGTGCGCGTCATCTGCGAAGTTGCAACAATAAGCGATTATTGGTCGATGCCAAGAGATTGCAGATGAATTAGGTACTCATGCCAAACTGAAATTACTGGAGAAAATTCTCAAAAGCACAATAAAAACAGAGGCATAATAATTCATTCTCACAACATGACATCGCCAATTTGACCACTTATTGTGCTCATAACGCATGCAATTTAAAGCGTGTTTACCGACAAGGAACTGGAATTGCATTAACATTTACCCAAACGTGCGATTAACATTACATGATAGTCTGGTTACTAATGCCAACTTGGAACTATAGGTCCATTACATAAATAAAGGTGATACATTAGTCTTCCCACTACACGCTAAGCGATCTAATCCTCATCATGATCACTATCGAGGTCAGACGCAGAATCATCTCCTTCCCCAGGTTCTACTTCTTCTTCAGGTGCCACTTCTTCTTCTTCCTCGTACCCCTCTAGATCCATTTCTGCGGCTCCAGGTGGGACATAAGGGTGGAGCTGATTGTGCAGTAGATGAACCTCTTCATGCAGATTATCGTTGTATTCTTCCGCATTGGCCAACTGCTGTCCTAGCTCAAACTATCGAGCCCTCAGGACATCTTCCCTGGACCAAGCTACATTTCGCTGGTGAGTTAACCGAGTCATTTCTTCAGTGAGCCTCTCTATCTCGGCGTCGTGCTCCCTCTGAAGCTGATGTCGGTCTTCGCGGGCATGACTAAGAGCACCAGACACACGTCTGAGGCTACCTTCAACCCCCTCTAACACTCTCATCATTGCGAACATGGCGCTCATTGCAGGGTTATCACTGTTCTGCCCTTCTGCTACACCAATCTCCAAAGATCTTCCTCTTGCCTGCTGCCATGAGTCAGTGGAGGGATTACCTCTTGGAAAGACTCCAACCATAGCGGCTGCCAGCTCCTGAGGAAAACGATCCATGATATCCCTCAGGATCCCAAAAGCTGCCCTGCCCGCTGCTTCTTCAGCATTCCTACCAGTTGACTCATAACACCAGCCTGTCCACTCAGAATCGTCACCTCGGGGACGGACAATGGCCTCCACAGTAACTAAGAGACCTTCTCCCAACCACTCATTTGCCTAGAAGTAGCGGGGTTCCAATCCATCGGGATAACCTACATAGCTGAGCACTCTCCACAAGAGTGTAGGCATCCCAAACTCTCCAAGGAACGTGTGACGTTGACGGGTACGTGGAGCAAGCTGACGGCTAGGAGCTCTGCCTCCGGTGGACTTGCGAGCAGTCTGCTTGGTGCGTGCCATCTGCACCATCAACATGTACCCTTCTGTGAGACAATGCCATAATGGATAAGAGTTACATAACCGAGTAAGAATTTTATAAGGGGAGGAACAAATGTGATTATGTGAATGGTGTTTTAACATGATGCATGCTCGTGCCGTACGTCCTCACAAACTTAGGAAAAATTTGTTTCTAGCGGTAGACACGGTGGCATACATACGTTCTCTCATATAGATCGTAACTAGTCGAACTACACGTTTCGTTGTTAGTGTACCTGTATAAAATTTCATTTCAGCCCTAAACCCATAATGAAATATGCAGAATGTAATTGTAAATACTTTCATATATGTATCCCCATACATATACTTCCATATCAATCTACCCAACAATAATTTAAACCCACAATTAAATACGTACCATGTACACATGCAAGCATGCATACATAGCCGTACCAAAGCTAACTCTTCCCGACCGCACGCTCACATCTTGCGGTCATACACTCATCTTACCTTGGCGTAGAGGCATTTGATCCATACATTACCACTCAAGTGAATGGCATCCATACTATAGCACGCCGTATGGACGATGAAGTAAAAACCCCCATGTTAGTACTTAAATAGCCACCTAATAGTCCTTAATCTGGGCATAAGGAAAGTGATCATTAGCACACTTTAGATTTCAAATACCTATTAATTACTATTAGTTGCTAGAAAAAGGGTTTTGGAACACAAAAACTTTTGTTTTAAATATACTTGTGACAATTAACGTTGAATCCTGCTCTGATACCAGCTGTCGCGGAACCGACCAATTTATAAGAATACAAGTATAATGGCAATCCGCAAGCGGTCGCACTGTCATACTTGAATCCATATAAACCCGGTAGTCCGTCGAGTACCACGGCGGGTCTCGATAAACGATTTACAACAACCAAGATCGTACAGGATTCAACATACATGCCACATATTACATACAGTTCGCAGATACTTTTCATCATCAGAGTACGAATAGAAAGTTATTACAAACCGAGTTTGATAATTAAAGCGGAAGCAAATAAGTTCGAAGATAAGTTTCCAACATAGTTTGATACAGTGCCAAGCCAGATCACGGTCCACAAAAGCAAAGATAGGAATTACTAAGGAAGCCTGCCCAAGGCTTACTCCTCATCCACAGCGGGATAGAAGCAACTCTTGCAATAACCATGATACACAGTGCCATCTGCAACAATGGAAAAATAAACCCTAAGTACGAGAAGGTACTCAGCTAGACTTACCCGTCATGAACCAGAAATAAAATGACTCCAAGGATTATGCAAGGCTGTATAAGTGGACATAACTTTGACAACATTTTGCGAAAAAGGCAATTAACCGTTGTATAATTGTGATTCTTTTATCAAGTTAATTATAACTATCCATTTCTAGGTTAGCAACTATCCTATGCCAAACATGTGGTATATTATTTAGAATCATACAATAGTAACCATAGCAGGTATTGTAATTCCATATTCATTTGAACCATCATGTTTCATAATATGGTTACTACGATGTTGGGACTAGCCAAGTTTCTCACTATCCGGGAGAGATAGCGATTCGAATCGATTTCAACCAGCTGGGAATTTATTCCTAACACAAACCCAAATCTATCAGCCACGATAGTCTTAGGTCACCTTTGGTACAACTCAGGTACACATTTCGCGGGTCCGTACCGCGCCGCACAATCTGGAACACCAGATGCCAGGATGCTCAGGCCAAGCCTGCCCTTGGGCTCAGTCTGATTGTTCCCCGGAAGGAGCGCACAACAGAACGGTTCCTGGCCTGAGTTGAATTACTCGGCTTCGCGGTCGGAACGAGTTATCCGGCCAGCTAAGTGAGAGGCATGCGTTCAATCTTGTCAGAAGCACCAACAACGGTACGGTCCTTAATCGACATAGACGGGGATAAGTCCACACCCAAGACCTCCATGCCTTGTTGCTTCCCTATCGACCTCCCGTCCGGTCTCAATTTACTTTTACCACATGGTTCTGTTCCACGATAGCAGATATAGCCAACCGTGCTCCGGTATCCACCTATCTCTCGCAGGTGACAGGACATCACCCGACTTCTACCGGTCTAAGCATGGCTAAGCATATATTCGATCCTGGACCTATACCCGTTAAAGGGTTAATATCTGGACAAGGAATGTACATGCATCAAGTGGTTTCATTCAACTCTTATAACCTAATGCATCAATCATAAATACGTAAGTAAACATTTGTAAATTACTGGGAGACTTATAATGCTCCGGGGCTTGCCTCGCAGAAAGGAAGTAGGGCGATGGTCAGGACACTCCGGAAGCTCTTCAGGGTTCTGCTCCATGCCTTCGGGAGCGGGGGCTTGCGGATTCTCCTACGGGTTCCCTTCCTCTGCTTCTTCGAATTCCAGCAACGTGATCTCTTCCTCCGATCCTAGATGCATGAGTATGGTATGAGTATTACGAATGCATAATGTTAACAAGTGCATCACGTTGTTTGAGTAGGTGCATATCTCTTCTCGATTACTACTTAACTATTTCTACAATGCATCGACTACGCCATACAGTAGTTACTTGTTTCACTCATAACTGGAGTTCTACAAATTCAAAAACAGTGATCCTAGACTTTCCGGAAAGCTTATCAAATTCTCTACAACTTTGTTATTAACCATTTTTACAGTCTACACTTGTTTCAACATGTAACTCATTACACTCTAGAATCAGTCCAGAAATGACTTGACATGCAATATAAAGTAATAACACTTCTACTTTAGGTAATTATTCAAAATTTGACAACCTAGAACCTACCAACAGTTTCAGCATACCAAATACAGTTAAGATGATATAATGGTGAAGCCCAAACTATTTATTAAATTGCCTTTATTATTTTATTTAGATATCTAGGTTAAATAATAAATATATATCAAATGTGCTTAATAAATTCTCAAAATTTTACAGAGTCTTACTAATGCTATCAAAGGACCACTATAAAAATTTCATGTTATTTTACTAAGTAGAACATTCTATACCAAAATAATAAGGAAGCAAGGCTTGAAATAGCATAAATGGAAAATCCTATTGAAAAGTGTCAAGCAACAGATTTCTTATTTCTCTTAACATCCATATGGTACTAGTATCACCTCCAATAAATTTCATGAATTTTGGACTCATAATTAATTTATAAAAATTCATGCAAGGATTAACTATTTATAAAAGAAAAATCTATAACTATAGATCTACCCATGCACTGGTCCTCAAATTTTTACCCAAGCTCATGTATGACAAGGATAGCCTACCACAAAAATTTCATAATTTTTGGAGCACAAGAACTTTAGATATAAAATAAACAAATTTGAATGCATTCAAAAGCACATTTCAATTCCTAATTTAAATCCCCAAAAATTTCTACTGTTGAACCCAAGAACATATTTTTCTTAAATACTACATTTCCTAAGCAACACAATCATATTTATTTCACAATTTTAGGAGCTACCAAACTAAAGATACAAAAATAACAAAACACATCAAAAACTGGATTCAAAATGAGTTAGCCTTCACTACTGCTGTCGCTGACAGGTGGGACCCGCTGGTCAGGGGACCCCACGTGTCAGTGACACGGAGCAGAGCAGTGGCGCTACTGGGCACTGCGCGGCTGCGGCTCGTCGACGGCGAGCTTCGCCGGCGGTGAGGTCATCACGGTATGACCTACATGACTCGGCGAACCTACTGAACCGCAGGACCGAACCTATTGCCGACCCTAGAGCTATCGGCGGCGGCCATGGCGGAACGGCGGAGCTGGACCATGGCAAAACGCCGGTGACGACCTCGGTGGCCCGATCTAAGGCTCGGATGAGCATAAACTTCCTAAGACGCACTCGACGCACTAGCTAACGTATGGAGAGGTGGACTGTGGCGCTCCGGCCATGGTGACGGGGCTTGCGGCGGAGCTCTGGCGAGCTTAAACGCGCGGCGATGGCTTACCAAGCTTGGTCAGCGAGCACGGGAGGGAGCAGTGGGTCGCTGGGGAGACGGAGGAGCTATGGTGGTGGTGCTGGAGTGGCTAGGCGCGGGCTGCGCGCGGCTATGGCGATGGCGGAGCTATGGGCGCTTGGCGGCTGCTGCAGCGGAGAAGAAAGGGCGCCGAGAGCGAAATGGGAGCGTGGCCAAGTGCGGGCGGGCGCTGGCGTGATGAAGGCGTGCTCGGGCGCGGCGTGGCCTGCGCGGGCAGAGCGCTGGCGACGCGCGGCTGTCGCCGGGGACATGCGGCGCGCGATGTCTGAAGCTGGTCGGCCATTGACGTCGCGATTCAGTTCATCAGAAAACGCGAAGCCGAGCCTGACGACGTACTTTCGTGGAGCTTGATCTTCTAATCCGTGACGTATTAGTGCACACAATCTACACCAAAGTTGTAGCTCTAAGTACCATCTGTAATTCATATAAAACAATCAAGACCTAATTCGCAACGGTTAAGGAGGAAAATCGTGCTCAAAGTTGGCTTGTCAGGCTGTCGGTGTTCACGACTTAGCAAAAATTTGCTAAGTGTAGAATTTGTGATTTCTCTGATTTTTGAAACCCAAATTCACACATGTTAGGAGCTGAATCAGTCAAAGGCCCAAAAATCAAAGTTGTTCCTTATGTCAAACACTACAACATTGCTTTAGTGAACTCCTCCATGCAAGGTCCCTAACACTTAGTTCAACTTTAGTCAAACATGTCACTTTGAAAACATGCTACATATACAAACCATGGCTAAATGACCAAACTAGTCCTAGCACTAAATACCAAAGTTGTTCCTAATGACATCCTAAGCATGTTAAAACAATTTGCAAGGTCATTTAAGCATTTCATGTAGTAGTCACTCATATAGCCATTCAGGTCAACACATGAAATATCACTTAAGTGCTGGATCATGAAATATGGCCTTCATGAACAAGATTCTTTTTGTTAACCTAAGTATAGCTAAGGTGTTTTAGTGACCAACATTACCCACTTGCATTCATTTGTACAAGATCATATGCATATGTTCTAAGAAACATGAGATAACAAGTAATGTTTCATATGTTTCGATCAAATATTTCAATTGTAAATGATGATTTAGGAATGCTTGATGCTCATGCTCATGTTATGCAAGCCAAGTTATGCAAGGCTAACACCCGAGGTGTTACAGAGCTACGGCTTGCGGATCCTCCTGCTGATTCCCTTCCTCTGCTTCTTTGAATTCCAGCAATGTGATCTCTTCCTCCGATCCTAGATGCATGAGTATGGCATAAGTATTACAAATGCATATATGTTAACAAGTGCATCATGTCTATTGAGTAGGTGCATATCTCTTCTCGATTATTAATTAACTACTTCTACAATGCATCGACTATGTCACAAAACAATAGCAATTTGTTTTACTCATAACTGGAGTTCTACTAATCCAATTATAGTGATCTTGGACTTCCCGGAAAGCTTATCAACTTCTCTACAACTTTGTTATTAACCATTTTTACAGTACACATCATGTTTAACATGCAACTCATCAAACTCTAGAATCTGTCCGGAAACTATTCAATATGCAATACAAAGTAACAATACTTCTACTTCATGTAATCATTCAAAATTTGACAACATAGAATCTACCAACAGTTTAAGCATACCAAATGCATTTAAGATAATATAATGGTGAAGCCCAAACTATTTATTTAAAAGCCTTTATTATTTTATTTAGATATCTAGGTTAAATAATAAACACATAACAGATGTACTTCATAAATTCTCAAAAATTTATAGTGCCTTACTAATGCTATCAAAGGACTACTATAAAAATTTCATGTCATTTTACCAAGTAGAACATCCTATACAAAAATGATAAGGTAGCAAGGCTTGAAATAGCATAAATGGAAAACCCTATTGAAAAGTGTCAAGCAATAGATTTCCTATTTTTCTTAGCATCCATATACTACAAGGATTACCTCGAAAAATTTTCATGAATTTTGGATTCATAAATAATTTATAACAATTTACACAAGGATTAACTATTCATAAAAGAAAAATCTATAACTATAAATATACACATGCACTGGTCCTAAAATTTTTACCAGAGTTCATATATGCTAAGACTAGCTTACCACAAAAATTTCATAATTTTTGGAGCATAGGAACTCTAGATATAAAATAAACAAATTTGAATGCATTCAAAAGCACATTTCAAATCCCTATTTAAATCTCCCAAAAATTCTACTGTAAATGTCTAGAATATATTTTTCCTAAATACTACACTTCCTAAGGAACACAACCAAATTTATTTCACAATTTTTGAAGCTATTAAACTAAAGATACAAAAATTACAAAACATACAAAATCTACATTCAAAATGAACTGGATTTAAAACATGGAGTCGCTGACTGGTGGGACCTACACGTCAGTTGGACCTACACGTCAGTTGGACCCACATGTCATCGAGACGAAATAGGGCCAGCGGCGCCACTCTATGGACGTGGCCAGAGCTCATCGCCGGTGAGTTCCCCGGCGAAATCACGGGCACCATCGTGATCTACTACTCAAGACGCGTTGAATGGTCTAGGTGGTGACAGTGCTAGTGCGGCGGAGCATGATCGTCACCGGCCATGGCGGCACGGCGGCGCTGCTCAACCCTGTGCTAGCCATCTCTGGCCACGGGAAAGCTAGGAGAGGCACGCAACAGTACCACGGTGTCCTAGTGACTCTATTTCATCAACAAATGCATCACGCTAAGCCCCGACGACTCTTGACCACGGCGCGGTGGTGCGGGGGTTAGAATGTGGCGGCGCGGGTTGTCGCGTTCCCCGCCAGCGGGCTCCCTAACGAAGGTAACGTCCTAGCACCGACTAAGACACATCTTGACCAATCGCTAACGCTCAAAATCGAAGGAAAAGCACCGATGAGCCGAGCTATGGCCAGCTTGCCGTGGAGGCGGCCATGGCGATTGAGAACTCCAGCGAGAAAGGAAACGGTGAATACGCCCTCATCGAAGCGTGACAGCCGCTGCAATCAAGACGAGGGGTGGAGGGAGGTGTGGTGCAGCTATGGGCAAGATGGAGGCAGTGGTGTTATGACGTAGCGCACGTGCGGCGATGGCGAAGCTACTCGGCGCTGCGGGAGCTCGGCGGCTGCGCTGTGGGCGAAGAAAGAGCAGAGGAAATGTGAAATGAGGGCGCGGACAGGAGCGAGCGGGTGCTGGCGTGTTGAAGGCGTGCGTCTGCTTGCCTTGGCTGCGCTGGGCAGAGCGCCGGCGACGTGCGGCCGTCGCCGCGGACACGCGGTGCGCAGGCTCTGCCGGTGGTCGGCCACTGAACGGCTTCGATTCAGTTCGTCAGTAATGAAGTGCTGAGCCTGACGACGAGTTTTGCAATCAAGTTAACTGAGAATCCATGGCTCCGTTGAGCAAACATCCTAAACCGAATTTGTAGACCTATGTACCAGCTACAATTCTTGTTCAAAGCACTTGTTCTAATTCACAACAGAAACGGAGTAAAATCATGCTCAAGGTCAGCTTGTTAGGCTGTCAGTGATCCAGGACTTAGAAAAATTCGTTAAGTGTTGAAAGCTTGATTTTGCTGGTTTTTGTGGGACCCATTCAAGCATGTTAGATGCTAAATCAGTCCATGACTTAAAAATAAAAGTTGTTCCTTATGTCAAACACTACAACTTTGCTTTAGTGATCTCCTCCATGCAAGGTCTCTAACATCTAGTTCAACTTTAGTCAAACATGTCACTTTTAAATGATGATACACATCAAAGCATGGCTTAATGACCAAATTAGCCCTAGCCCTAAATACCAAAGTTGTTCATGATGATATCCTAAGCATGTTTAAGCAATTTGCAAGGTCATTCAATCATTTCATGTAGTAGTTACTCATAGGGCCATTTAAAGTAATCACATGAAACATGACTTAAGGACTTGATCATGGAAAATGACATTCATGAACCATGCTCCAATTGTGAACCTAAGCATTGCCAAAAGATTTTTGGTGACTCATATTAACCAAGTACATGTGTCCACTCATAATCATATGCATATACACATGGAGACATGAAATAACGAGAAAGGTTGCATATGATAATGAAACATGCGATAACAAGCAAATGTTGCAGATGTTTCAATCAAATGTTTCAATTGTAAATGCTTGTTTATGAATGTGTGATGATCATGCTCATGTTATGCAAGTCAAGTTATGCAAGGCTAACACCCAAGGTGTTACAGCCCCTCCCCCTTATAAAAATCTCGTCCCAAGATTTGCAAGACCTACCATTCTTAGAAAAAGGCGGGATAAACTTCTCGTAAATAATCTTCTCTTTCCCACGTAGCATCTTGTTCACTATGATTGTTCCACACCACCTTATAGAACTTAATAATCTTACTCCTTGTCACTCTCTCCATCTTCTCTAATACTCGAATTGGCTTTTCTTCATAGGTCAAATCCGTTTGAAGCTGTACGTTGGTGGGTGCAATAGCTTCTTCAGGTACGCGAAGACATTTCTTTAACTGAGAAACATGGAACACATCAAAGATTGCACTCATCTCTGGTGGAAGTTGTAACTTATACGCAACATTTCCTTTTCATTCCAAAATTTTGTATGGCCCTACATATCTTGGTGAAAGCTTCTTTTTCATCCCAAATCTTTTCACACCTTTCATGGGTGATACTCTCAAGTATACATAGTCACTCACTTCAAAAGTCAGTGGTCTTCTTCTTTTGTTGGCATAACTCTTTTGCCTTGATTGAGCTGCCTTCATATGTTGTTGGATGATACGTACTTGCTCTTCGGCTTCATTGACAAAGTCAATACCAAAGTATCTCCTTTCACCAGGCTCAATCTAATTCAATGGAGTTCTGCACTTTTTGCTATACAAGGCTTCAAATGGAGCCATCTTGATACTCGCTTGATAACTGTTGTTATAGGAGAATTCAGCTAAAGGTAATCATTTCTCCCATGAACCTTTTGAAGATATAACACAAGCTCTAAGTAAATCTTCTAGGATTTGGTTCACTCGCTCTATCTGTCCTAAAGTTTGCGGATGATATACTGAACTTCTGATTAGCTTGGTTCCCAAAGCCTGGTGTAAGTGCTCCTAGAAACGAGCTATGAACTGTGGTCCTTGATCTGAGATTATAGTCCTGGGTACTCCATGCAATCTCACGATCTAGGAAATATATAACTCAGAGTATTTCCCCACGTGATATGTTGTGTGAACTGGTACAAAATGTGCTGACTTGGTGAGACAGTCAACAATTACCCATATTGAATCGTGGCCTTGTGGCGTCATTGGAAGGCCTATGATAAAGTCCATGCTGATTTCTTCCCATTTCCATCCTGGAATCGGCAATGGCTGAAGTAATCCAGCGGTTTTCATATGGACGACTTTCACTCTACTGTAGTTATCACACCTAGCAACATAGGCTGTGATCTCTTTCTTCATCTTAGTCCACCAAATACGGGTTTTTAAATCTTGATACATCTTACTACTACCCGGATGGATAGACAATTTGGATGAGTGAGCTTCATCTAAAATTTGATTCCTCAGCTCACGGTCTTTTGGTACCACTAGTCGGTCCTTAAACTATAATACACCTCTTTTGTCCAATCTAAAATGTTTGGTTTCCTGCTCTTACAATTTTCTCTTGATGTGACTTATTCCTACATCTGTCTGCTGCAGCTCTATGATTTTGCTCTCAAGTGAACAACTGATTGTGATATTGTGTAGTATAGCAGGATGTAGCAAGTTGAATCCATCTTCCAACAAGGCTTCCACAGTGTTGCAATGGGACTTCTGACTAAGTGCATCGGCCACTACATTAGCTTTACCTGGATGGTAATGCACTTCTAAATTATAGTCCTTAATCAATTCTAACCATCTTCATTGTCTCATGTTCAGCTCTGGCTGGGTAAAGATATACTTGAGACTTTTGTGGTCAGTATAGATATGACATACATTGCCCAACAAGTAATGTCTCCATATCTTTAATGCATGAACAATGGCTGCAAGTTCCAAATCATGTGTAGGGTAGTTGACTTCATGTTTTCTCAATTGCCGAGAAGCATATGCAATAACTCTCCCTTCTTGTATAAGCACACATCCCAAACCTATTCCTGATGCATCACAAAATACATCAAAAGGCTTTTCAATGTCTGGTTGTGCTAGCACAGCTGCTGTAGTCAACAAAGTTTTGAGGGTGTGAAAAGCTACTTCACATTCTGGTGTCCAATTGTACTTCTCATCCTTCTGTAGTAGTCTGGTCATAGGCTTAGCTATCTTTGAGAAATCTGGAATAAACCGACGATAATATCCTGCTAACCCTAGAAAACTCCGAACTTCATGAACCGAAGTGGGGGCTTTCCAATCCATGACCTCTAGTACTTTTGATGGGTCTACAGAGATTCCATCTTTTGATAAAATGTGACCTAAGAAAGGTACTTTGCTCAACCAAAATTCACATTTGCTAAACTTGGCATATAGCTTATGCTCCCTCAGTCTGGATAGGACAATCCTCAGATGCTCTTTATGATCTGACTCATTTTTTGAATAAATCAATATATCATCGATAAACACAACCACGAACTTGTCAAGTTCGGGCATGAATACCGAGTTCATCAGGTACTTGAAGTAGGCTAGAGCATTTGTTAGTCCGAAAGACATAACCAAATACTCGTATAAGCCGTACCTAGTAGAGAAAGCAGTTTTAGGTATATCCTCTTGTCTGATCTTTATCTAATGGTAACCGAATCTCAAATCAATTTTGGAGAATACTTTTGCCTTCGCTAGCTGATCGAACAAGATGTCGATGCAGGGCAATGGATATTTGTTCTTGATGGTCACAGCATTGAGTGGTCTGTAATCTACACACATCCTCAGTGACTTGTCCTTCTTTTTCACAAACAAGGCTGGACATCCCCACGGAGATGAGCTAGGTTGGATAAGACCCTTGTCCAATAGATCTTGCAATTGAACCTTAAGTTCTGCTAACTCATTGGGTGGCATTCTATAGGGCCTTCTAGATATGGGTGCCATACCTAGCACTAATTCGATCTTAAATTCCACGTCCCTATCTGGTGGTAGACCAAGTAATTCTTTTGGAAATACATCCAGAAACTCACAAATCACGGGGATATCACATATTGTGGTGGTTTGGATAGCACAAGCTAAATGTTGGGGTTTGAAATCGTGGGAGAGTGGTACTAGAAAAGCATTCTCTCCTGTGGGTTCTCTCAACATAATAGTACGGGTGCTAGTGTTAATAAGAACACCATGATCCTTCATCCAATTCATGCCTAAGATTACACTTATCGATAACCCTGGCAATATTATCAAATCTATGGTGTACTCCCTCCCTTGTATACAGATGAGTACATTTTTGACTATCTTTTTGGTAGTAATAGTTCCCCCTGCTGAACTTATGTTAAAACCCCCTTTGCTTACTTCAATTATTTCTTGATCATGTCTAGATGCAAATGCTTGACTCATAAATGAATAAGAAGCTCCCGAATTAAATAAAACAACAGTGGGATGCTTGTTGACGAGAAACATACCAGCCGTGACAACTTCTCCGGTGGGCACTTCCTCTATAGCGGTATAATGCACTTGTCCCTGACGTGCCCTAGCATTCACCTGCCTCTGATTGTTCTAATTTGGGTTGCCGTTGCTCTTGGGGTGGGGGCACTCCTTGGACCAATGACCTAGTTGGTTGCAGTTGAAACATGGTTGATTACTTCTAAATCCAGTGGAGCTGTCCTAATTGCCATTTCCTTTTGGTAAGGCAATAGTAAACGCCTTACGGAATGGTTTCTGTGGCCTGTTATTTTGAGCTTTAGGTGGTGGAGGCCTAAACTTGGGTGCAGGTGGACGAAATGGTGGCCTAGCTGTGATAGGCGCTTTTGATTGAAAACATCCAGATGCACTAGCCTCATATGCCCTCTTGCGACCCTTGGCAACTACATGCATGTTGTTGTGGTTTTCTTGGGTCAAGGCATCACTAATGAACTCATTGTACATGGCACATCGAGAATTTGCCATAGTCTTCATCAGTTTGGTACCCAACCCTCACTTGAAACTCTCTATCTTTTTCTCCCCGGTATCCACAAAACTTGGAGCATATCTTGACAAGTTGTTGAATGTGTGCATATATTCTATGAGTGACTTCGTTCCTTGAGTGAGCCTCATAAATTCGGTGGCTTTCATGCGTATCAGGCCTGAGGGAATATGGTGTCCCCTAAAAGCTAGCTTGAACTGTTCCTAGGTCACTCGTGCGTTAGCAGGTAAAGACGACAGGAAATGTGTCCACCAGATCCCTGCTGGTCCTTGCAATTGATGAGAAGCATATTTAGCTTTCAGGTGCTCTATGACCCTTAGCAGACGAAATTTATGCTCAATGGTATTCAGCCACTCATCGGCCTACAGTGGTTCCTTAGCCACCTTGAAGATTGGAGGCTTCGTATCCAGAAACTCCTTGAATGTACTGTGCTGATTTGGCTTGGCCCCTGGTTGATGTGGGTGGCCACGAGCAGTGTTTTGCGCGATAAGGCGCAAAGCTTCCTCCATTGTCCTCTGGCTCCCTAGGAACTGGGTAAAGAACTCCTAAGCAGACGGTGGTGGTGGGGGTGGCAAGTCATCATGGTTGCCATCCTGGCTGCCACCAGCTCCAGCACGGGTGCGCGTCATCTACGAAGTTGCAACAATAAGCGATTATTGGTTGATGCCAAGAGATTGCAGATGAATTAGGTACTCATGCCAAACTAAAATTACTGGAGAAAATTCTCAAAATCATAATAAAAACAGAGGCATAACAATTCATTCTCGCAATATGACATCACCAATTTGACCACTTATCGCGCTCATAACGCATGCAAATTTAAATCGTGATTATCGACAAAGGACTGGAATTGCATTGATGTTCAACCAAACGTGCAATTTAATCAACATTACATGATAGTCGGGTTACTAATGCCAAACTCAAACTACAGGTCCATTACATGAATAAAGGCGATACATTAGACCTTCCACTAAGTGCTAAGCGATCTAATCCTCATCATGATCACTATCGAGGTCAGACGTAGGATCATCTCCTTCCTCAGGCTCCACTTCTTCTTTAGGCTCTACTTCTTCTTCCTCGTACCCTTCTAGATCCATTTCTATGGCTCCAGGTGGGACATAAGGGTGGAGCTGATTGTTCAGCAGATGAACCTCTTCATGTAGATTATCGTTGTATTCTTCCGCATGGGCCAGCTGCTGCCCCAGCTCGAACTGTCGAGCTCTCAGAACATCTTCCCTGGACCAGGCTGCATTCCGCTGGTGAGTTAACCGAGTCATCTCTTCAGTGAGCCTCTCAATCTCAGCATCGTGCTCCCTCTGAAGCTGACGTTGGTCCTCGCAGGCATGACCAAGAGCACCAGACACACATCTGAGACTACCTTCTACTCCACCTAACACTCTCATCACTGCGAACATGGCGCTCATGGAAGGGTTATCACTGTTCTGCCCTTCTGCTGCACCAATCTCCAAAGATCTTCCTCTCGCCTGCTGCCATGAGTCAGTGGAGGGGTTACCCCTTGGAAAGACTCCAGCCAAAGCGGCTGCCAGCTCCTGAGGAAAACAATCCATGATATCCCTCAGGATCCCAAAGGCTGCTCTGCCAGCTGCTTCTTCAGTAGTCCTGCCAGTTGACTTATAACACCAACCTGTCCACTCAGAATCGTCACCTAGGGGACAAACAACGGCCTCCATAGTAACTAAGAGACCTTCTCCCAACTGCTCATTCGCCCAGAAGTAGTGGGGTTCCATTCCATCAGGATAGCCTACATAGCTGAGCACTCTCCACAAGAGTGTAGGCATCCCAAACTCTCCAAGAAACGTATGACATTGATGGGTACGTGGAGCAAGCTGACGGCTAGGAGCTCTGCCTCCGGTGGACTTGCAAGCAGTCTGCTTTGTGCATGCCATCTGCACCATTAACATGTACCCTTTGGTGAGACAATGCCATAATGGATAAGAGTTACATAACCGAGTAAGAATTTTATAAGGGGAGGAACAATGTAGTTATGTGAATGGTAATTATCATGATGCATGCTCGTTCCATACGTCCTCACAAACTTAGGAAAAATTTGTTTCTAACGGTAGACATGGTGGCATACATACGTTCTCTCATAAATAGCATAACTAGTCGAGCTACACGTTTTGTTGTTAGTGTACCTACATCAAATTTCATTTTAGCCCTAAACCCATAATGAAATATGCAGAATGTGATTGTAAATACTTCCATATATGTATACCCATACATATACTTCCGTATCAATCTACCCGACAATAATTTAAACCCACAATTAAATACGTACCATATACACATGTAAGCATGCATACATAGCCGTACCAAAGCTAACTCTCCCCGACCGCATGCTTACATCTTGCGGTCATGTCACTTATCATCTTACCTTGGCGTAGAGGCATTTGATCCATACATTACCACTCAAGTGAATGGCATCCATACAATAGCACGCCGTATGGACGACGAAGTAAAAACCCCCATGTTAGTACTTAAATAGCCACCTAATAGTCCTTAATTTGGGCATAAGGAAAGTGATCATTGGCATACTTTAGATTTCAAATACCTATTAAATAACTATTAGTTGCTAGAGAAGGGTTTTTGGAAAACAAAAACTTTTGTTTTAAATACACTTGTGACAATTAATGTTGAATCTTGCTCTGATGCCAGCTATCGCAGAACCGACCAATTTATAAGAGTACAAGTATAATGGCAGCCCGCAAGCGGTCATACTGTCATACTTGAACCCATATAAACCCGGTAGTCCATCGAGTACCACAACAGGTCTCGATAAATGATTTACAACAACCAAGATCGTACGGGATTCAACATACATGCCACATATTACATAAAGTTCACAGATATATTTTGTCATTAGAGTATGAATAAAAGTTATTACAAACCAAGTTTGATAAATAAAGCGGAAGCAAATAAGTTCGAAGATAAAGTTTCCAACATAGTTTGATACAGTGCCAAGTAAGATCACGGTCCACAAAAGCAAAGATAGGAATTATTAAAGAAGCCTGCCCAAGGCTTACTCCTCATCCACAGCGGGATAGAAGCAACTCTTGCAATAACCATGATACACAGTGCCATCTACAACAATGGGAAAATAAACCCTGAGTATGAGAAGGTACTCAGCTAGACTTACCCGTCATGAACCAGAAATAAAATGACTCCAAGGATTATGCAAGGCTATATAAGTGGACGTAACGGGATAACATTTTGCGTAAAAGGCAATTGACCCATTGTACAATTACGATTCCTTTATCAAGTTAATTATAACTATCCATTGCTAGATTAGCAACTATCCTGTGCCAAACATGTGGTATATCATTTAAAAGCATACAATAGTAACCATAGCAGGTATTGTAATTCCATATTCATCTGAACCCTCATGTTCCATAACACAGTTACTACGATGTTGGAGCTAGTCAAGTTTCTCACTATGCAGGAGAGACGGCGATTCGAATCGATTTCAACCAGCTAGGAATTTATTCCTAACACAAACCCAGGTCTACCAGCCACGATAGCCTTAGGTCACCTTTGGTACAACTCAGGTACACATTTCGTGGGTCCGTACCGCGCCGCACAATCTAGAACACCAGATGCCAGGATGCTCAGGCCAAGCCTGCCCTTGGGCTCAGTCTGATCGTTCCTCGGAAGGAGCGCACAATAGAACGGTTCCCGGCCTGAGTTGAATTACTCAGCTTCGCGGTCGGAATGAGTTATCCGGCCAGCTAAGTGAGAGGCACGCGTTCAATCTTGTTAGAAGTTCCAACAATGGTACGGTCCTTGATCGACACAGACGGGGATAGATCCACACCCAAGATCTCCATGCCTTGTTGCTTCTCTATCGACCTCCCGTCCGGTCTTGATTTACTTTTACCTCATGGTTCTGTTCCACGATGGCAAATATAGCCAACCGTGCTCCGGTATCCATCTATATCACGCAGGTGACAGGACATCACCCGACTTCTACCGGTCTAAGCATGGCTAAGCATATATTCGATCCTGGACCTATACCAGTTAAAGGTGTAATATCTAGACAAGGAATGTACATGCATCAAGTGGTTCCATTCAACTCTTATAACCTAATGCATCAATCATAATTACGTAAGTAAACATTTGTAAATTACTGGGAGACTTATAATGCTCTGGGGCTCTTCCTATAACCTTGCCGAGACCTAGTGACCCCGGCTCACACTCAAAGGGGCTCGGCAAAACAAACCCTCCTTCCGAGCGAAAAGGAAGTGTGAGGGTCGTACAAAAAGATAGGGGAGCTCCTAATGGTCCTCTCACCCTGTGTAGAGGCTAGGGGGCTCTTCCTGCAAATCCGCTGAGACCCTATGACCCAGGCTCATGCCCAAAAGGGGCCTCGGCAAACAAACCCTCACGCGCGAGGGGCGTATAAAAAGCCAGGGGAACTCCCAACGGCCCTCTCGCTCCATGTAGAGGCTAGGGGCTCTTCCTGCAACCTTGCCAAGACCAGAATGGGCTCGGCAAACAACCCCTCCATCCGAACAAAAAGGATATGTGAGGGTCAGATGAAAAAGTCAGGGGACCCCCGACCACCCTCTTGCTCTAGGCGGAGGCTCAGGGGCTCCTCTTGCACCCAAGACCAAGACAAATGGTCCAAGCCCATGCTAGAAGTTTCATTACAAAACACGATAAAGGGCACCGAGCCCGTTACGGTCCAGGGGTTCGAAGGCTGGGCCTCCAAGAGGTTTCGACAGCCGCCTCAGGGCAATAGAGTTAGGGACAACTTCGGGGTGAGCCTATGAATGGCCGAGGCCCGAGCGAACAGTCGCTCGGGGCATCCTAAGTCATGTCCGAGACCGGCAGGGAAGTCTCTGAATGGGATCCCACCATAGGGAGGCACCGAGCCACCGAGGCCCAGCGAACGGCCTCGGCACCCACTAGAGAAACCCTTTGGTACTCTTGGAGTGCGTCTCTGGACCACTAGCCGTCCCCTAGCGAACGGGGTACAGGCCTCCACTCAGACTCACCCGATAATAGCTCACCGGAAGTGTCCACGCTCGTGCCCATCGAGGGTAGCCTGGCACATTCCACCCCTCCTTCCAAGCGAAAAGGAAGCATGAGGGTCATACCCAAAGTTAGGGGGACCCCTAACAGACCTCTCGCTCCATGTGAAGGCTAGAGGGCTTTTCCTGTAGCCTCACTGAGACCCCCGCAACCCGAACTTGCGCTTATGGGCTCAGCAAATGCGATAAAAACTACTCGCTCAAACGTGAAAATGAAAAAAGCCCCTGGAGGAGTAACTCTACTCCTCTAGGGCCTCGGGGGCTACACCCGGCGGGTGCACTCACGCGCACCCACCGGAACCTCAAGAAACAGAACCCAACTCCTACGGGGGCGAGTATAAACCAAGCCTCGGCAAACCCTCAGGGAGAGTGCACGCACTCCCCCGAAGGCTCGGGGGCTACTATCAGGTACCTAAGAATGGGGTACCCCGAGCGAACAATCAAAGGGGTCACTTAAGTCTCATCAAAAACAAAGCTAGAAGGTAAGCCGTGGGCCCCTCACCCACCACATCCGAGCCCACCAGGCCCTCCGCCTCGCCTCGAGCCTCATGCAGGAGGTCTCGGCGTCCTGACGTAATCTCTGCCTCACGCGAGGCTCTCCACAGAAGGCCTCAGCAGGGAACACGATCTCCGCCTTGCGCGAGGCTCTCCACGGAAGGCCTCGGTAGGGGGTGCCTTCTCCGTATCATGCGAGGACTCTCACGGAAGGCCTCGGCAAGGAGTCCGATCTCCGTCTCACGCGAGGCTCCGCTCTCTGTCTCGCGTGAGGCCTCATTCTTTGTATCACACGAGACCAGCTTATCCATAGTCCGTCGCCCCTGCCTTAGCCGGTCTTTCCGATAGCACATTATGTCTCATTAATACTTCAACCACTCCCGCAATCTCAGCCGGATGATGGCTCGACGCCACAGAATGGCCGACGGGACCTGAGTTCGCATCAACGCCATACCGGCTGGGACAGGGCACGGTGGGGATTATCGGCTACTATGGTCTAACGTTGTGCCCATGATCAGCGCCCACGCTGCACTGTGCCCTGCGATCCCCGCCTCGAAAACAACGCGACATGGACAACTTGGCCCGGGTTATCACCGCCTCCAAACCGGTGCACTAGATCAGGCACCCACTCGAGGCCTCGACACTGTGCACCAAGGTCTCGGCTATCTCGGGGTTTGTGCCCGTCGAGACCCCCCACTGCGGTGTAGCCTCGGCACCGACCAAGCCTTGGCCTCGCGCATAGTCCGTCCACAGCGGCTTGCACGTCCATCGCCGCACCCACTCTGAGGCAGTCCCAGGGCTCTCACGACGCATAGGATCGGAAGGGACGCGCATGCTGCCCTAGTGCTCCAAGGATGGACCGCTTCGACGACCACGCCACCATAGGAACAGGCCATAGGGCTCGGACATGCCGCCCCTATTGGCACGATGCCGTATAGTTAACACATGTACTGTCCTTATCCTCCCTTCAACTATAAAATTAGAGGACTTGGGCCACTTAGGGGGAGGAAGAAAAGGAGAACACCTTGTAACACACACACACGCACACATCTCAGCCGCCTGAGAGCAACGTCTCAAACGGCCCATGCAACACCTTGCCGAGACCTGGGACTAGCTCCCTCTCTTCCTAGCTTGTAACCCCCTACTGCAAGCACTTCGGTGCAAGGAATACAAGATCGATCTCTCAGACTGGACGTAGGGCATCGATTGCCTGAACCAATATAAACCTTGTGTCTCTTTGCATCACCATCCGGGATTAGGGGCACGCAGTTCATATTTACTGGTTGGTTGAGGACCCCCCGGTCCGAAACACCGACAGGCAGGTTACTCATGCTATCGATAGCCTAAGCATAGCAGCTACTGGACCTATTCTAGTAGGACTCATAGGTAGGTTTATCTACGCATGTACTTTCAATATAAATCCTATAACATAAATGCACGTCACACACACACACACACACACATATATATATATATATATATATATATATATTTAGTGATTATTCAAAATAAGGGTTATGCACTAGGGCTTGCCTTGAGCAGACGTGGTGTCAACTCAGTCAGTTAGTGGTGGCTCTGAGACCTCCTCCTACATGAGGATCTCCTCCTCGTACTCCTCGATCACCTCCTCGAACTCGTGTTCTCGGATGGTCACAATCTCCGCCAACTCGTTCTCTACATGCATGCGATGATGATGCAACACTTAGTATTTTAGCACAGCAGCTCCTAAAATAAGAATACACATGGTAAACTACTAAGCTAGCTCTAATGACTAAGATATTAAGCTAACTATAATCTTCATCAAGTAAAATGTTGGGTTCAACTAACAAACACCTAGCTTTACAAATGAAGGATATATCTTTATTTCTACTAATGATTTAATGTATTTTTGAAACAAAGAGCATTTAACTACCCTTATGTTAAGTCTATTCTAAAGCTACAAAAATTACAGTGAGCACATAATAATACCATGAAGCTACTGTAAAATTTTTAAAGCTAAAGCTATCACCATTTTGCCACAAATTTTTTTACAATATTTAACCTAATAATATTAAGCACTCTTAATTGATTTAATAGCTCCTGGTATCATCAAATATATATATATATATATGAACAAAATACACTAACAGATAGAGCACAATTTTAGGAACTTAACAAAATTGGTTTCACAATTTTTAGATACCTATATGATTTTATATGATTTACCAAAGATCAGCTCAAAAATTATATTAGAAAACTATTTCTAATTCCTTATGAAAAAGAAAAATGTATTCTCTCGTGCGGCCCATGCATGCGAGGTGGCCCACGGTGAGGAAGCCTGCGCGTGTCGGCACTCTTGCAAAAACGCCCTCACGTTATCAAACAATACGCAAACACTACACGTACTATTTCTACAGCCAGCGACTTTGCAACTGAACCCTCAGATCTTTCTCCTCTTTAAAATGGCAAGGTCCCTGGCCTCCCCTGCGCGCTGATGTTTTTGCAAAATAGTCCTCATTCTTCTCCCGAATTATAACTAAGTACTAACACTATTTCTCCCTCTCTCATAACTCCTCACTTAACCCCCTAGACTTTCCCTAATTCACCCGCGCGTACCCTCGGTGACTCCGTGCATGGCAGCGCGGCGAGCGTCGACACTGGTGACATCGCTGGCCACCCTAGACCCTTGTAGACCTACCTAGGGGACCTATGCTCACCCATGGGCCAACGCGCGATGATGGGCGGTGGTTGCACGAATGAGGATGAAGTAGAGCGGGCTCTCCCCAGCGGTGGACGACCTGCAATGGCGGCAACTGCATTTCGGTGAGCCACAACGCTAACAGGATGACAGAGATAGGGGATAAGCACTAGGGGCACACCACGAACCCAATTGAAGTGGTGGTTCGGGCGGTGACTACCTAAGCAGGGCTGGCTACATGCGCGCGACGAGCACGGCGATGAGACATGGCGGACACGACCGCGTCAGCGGTAGCAGGGAGGCGGTAGCACTCCCACTAGCATGTGCATGGTGGAGAGGGAGCCAAGGTGAGCTAGTGGTGCAGAGGAATTTGCGCGAGGTGAAGTGGTGGAGGCTGGCCATGACGCGGACAGTGACGGTACATAACGGCACGGTGGCGGGCGATGCTCCAAAAATTAGAGCTCGGCCTAGCCGTAATCAAGGTAGGGTGGGGTTGGCTAGAGAGGGGATGTAAAGGCAGAGACACAAGCATGAGGAATTGATGAGAGGTGCTCATTCTCTAGCTCACCGTGACGCCGGCGATGGAAAATATAGGGGGAAAGAGGAAAAAAGAGAGACGGCGTCGTAGGTGGGCTCGGCTCGTCCACGCCCTAGTGGGACATGGCCGGCTAGACCTAAGGCGACGTCTGTGCACCTGCTACATAATAATGTGGCCAACCACATGCGCATGGAGGCAGGTGGGGGCACGGCATGTGCGGCCGTAGCATCATTAAGGCGAGGCAACTACGTGGGACAACCGAGACAACCCACGTGCGTGCTAGGACAAGGCGAGCGACAGCGCAACACATCATCATAGTGGCATCAGTAGTGGCAGCATCACAACACAAGAGGGGTCGACAGTGATTATGCGACAGCGGCGCAAGACGGGGTAGACGACAGTAGCAGCGGCTTCGTGCGGTGGGCCAGCGGCAGCCGAGCCATGGCCAGGCCAAAGGCGGCCATGTGTGGTAGCACACGCATGCATTACCAAAGCGTGATGTCAAGCACCCAAGCATGGTGATCACGCCCACACGGCCAACCGGCCCGAGACAAGTACGCGCACGAATTTTAAAGCGCTCAACACGACCCAACGGTTGCTTTAGGACCTAAACCATCTTTACCATGCTCAAGATGACACATGAGACTACCAAACCAAGCTATAACACTACACCACTCCTTAACCCAATCTCTCATAATAAATTGCTAAACATAGCAATGTCTAGCTGTTGGCAGACTTGAAAATTTCTTAGTTTTTGAGCTGGATTTGTTTTCAAGTGCCATTTCTAGACTATTATAAATACCAGCTAGTAATATTATTTTTCTACAGCAAGTATTTCATTGTTATCTACAAACTTTGTACTTCCAACTTTATTAAGGTGACACATATATGTTCTATAGTATTTTTGCTTCATAAAAATTGGTTTTCAACCTTAAGTGATATAACATGACTATTGAACCAACTTCTGTTTCACATTTTTGTTGATCGTTTTGAGTTATAGAAATTGATCTACACACTTTATTACATGCATTAACATATAAACATGATGCTCATGACATGTTTTAGTAGATAATTTATGGTGTAACACCGAGTGTGTTACACATACAAGCTCAAAATTTGGATCATCACAATCAACAATCACACCACCAATAGATACATTTGCGTCACCATGTGACATGAAGCAATGTGGTGATGTGAGAGAGCTTGTAGAAGCATCACTCTCATATCTAGAGCATGAACCATCATCATCACCATCAAGTGTGCATGGAGTATCATCATCGGTTGCATCACTTGTGGCATCATCATCAACCTTATCAAGTGATATTGTGGCATGATCATCATCATCACCTAACCATGAGGTGGAGTAATCTTCCACAATCACCGAATTGTGGCAACGCTCAACATCCTCATGTGCCACCTCCTTGTGATCATCATCATCATTGGAGACCACCCCATATTTCTTATTGAGATAAATCCAAATCTCATGAGCGAACTTCATATCCATGATCTCACCAAATATGTTATCTTTCATATATTGATAGAAAATGTTAGTAGCTTGGCAATCGAGATGTAGGCATTTCTTTTGCGCTTGAGTTGCATCCTTTCTATCAATCACATGAGAAAAGCCCACATCTATGATCCACCACATTTGAGGAGAAATAAACTTAAAATTACAAATCATCTAGTTTCTCCAACATGTAAAGTGTGTGCCATCAAATATGTGTGGACACTCAACATCTAGCCCGTAGTTCCCCATCCTCTCGGATTGGTGAAGACCACAAATGAGAGACCAAACTTCGATACCACGTGTAGGATCGAGATGGCAGACTAGAGCGGGGGGTGAATAGTCTTTTCTAAAATTAAACACGTCGGCTAACTAAAATAAATGCGGAATTAAAAACTATCGGTCTAGCCAAGACTACACCCCTCTATCTAAATTCACAAGCACCTTATAAAGATCCCAATTAGGCAAATAAGGTGTCATCCTAGCAAGAGCTCACCTAACCAATTCTAGGAGCAAGGTTACATTAACCTATGCCACTAGTACTTTGCACACCGGGGAGCTCCTAACAACTAGTAAGCAAAATCACAAAGCACCTAAGCTCACTAGCAATGCTCAAAAATAAGACAACCAATACCAAATTAGAGAGCGCAAATTACTTAGCTACACAAACTAAGTAATGTGACTAACAAGGTTACACAAACCAAATTAGTCACGCAAAAGGAACTACTTCTAGCTACATAAGCAAGAAGGTAACTAGCAAGCTACATAAGTCAACTAATTACAAGAGCAACTACACAAGCACAATGTATGTGAAAGTAAATACAAGCTTATGTAACGAGGATGCAAACCAATAGGAAGACAAGGTTGACATGATGATTTTCTCCTGAGGCTCACTTAGTTGCCACCAAGCTATGTCCTCATTGTGTCGACCGCTCAATTGGTGGTTTGATGGCTAAGAGGTATTGCACGAACCTTGTCCACACATTGGACACGACAAGAACCTCACAAACCAAGTGAGGGTAGCTCAATGACACACTCGACTAGAGTTGCTCTTCGGGATCCCCGTGGGGTGAGCACAATCTCCCTCACAAATCCTACTCTGGAGCACCGCACAATCTTTTTGCGTGCTTCAACAGAGTCACAAGCCACCAAGTTGTCTAGGAAGTGGCAACCTCCAAGAGTAACAAGCACCGCTGGCTTACAACTCGATCACCTAGTGCCACTAGATGCAACATCACGATGCAACATACTATAATCACACTCACTCGCAATTGGATCGCACTCTTGCAAGCACAAGTGAGTTAGAGGGCTCCTAAGCACTCCCCAAGCATGGACACTCAGTCCCAAGGAAGCTCAACTAGCCAAATGCCCGAGCTCCACCTCTATTTATAGCCCCTAAGCCAAATAGAGCCGTTGGAGCAAAGCTGCACTTTCTACGAGGGCACCGGACATGGCGGTGCAGTTACCGGACATGGGGTGGCAGTGTCCCCAATGGTTGAATTCCAACGACTATTGCAACTAGCCATTGTAGACCTAGCACTGGACAGGCAGGGGCGGTGCATCACGCAGGGGTGGCGGTGCCCCCAACGGTGCTCGTGCCTATTTTCCTCCCTCTCTGGATTAATAGGGCGGTGCACCGTACATAGGGCGGCGGTGCCCATGGAGGTGACCGCCTTAGCTCAACACTGAAAATGCCAGCCTTAAGAAAAACACGATGGTGGCACCGGACAGCACCTGGCGGTGCACCGTCCATTTCATGGCGGTGTACACCATCACGTCTAGTGACCACCCCGACTCTAGCTGTGCTCCGCCAAGTCTAGGTGGGCACCACCCTAGGGGTGGCGGTGCCACCGGACAAGGCACGACGGTTACAGCCCCCAACATGCCGCCCTCAGCCTTGGCCAGTCGGGCACTGCCATAGGGGCGGCGATGCACTGGATAGGGGGTGGTGGTGGCCCTGTGGCACCACTCCGAGCCTAGTTTCATCTCCTTTTCTTCACCAACTTCTTCTCCTTTGTAAATGTGCTAATACCACCATGTGATCACCACCTTGTACACGTGTGTTAGCTTTTCACAAACATTTTTTCCAAAGGATTAGCACTCAATTCACCATGCCACTCGATCCTAACATGTATGCAAAGTTAGATCGCTCAAGTGGCACTAGATGACCAATATGCAAACAAGTTTGCTCCTCTTAGTAGTATGGCCATTTATCCTAAAACTAGTTATGTACTTCTCTACACAACCTTTGACTGGTGAATTGAAATGCCCTACAAGTATACCTTTGCCTTATGCATTCCATTCCATCTCCTTCAATGTTGATGCAACACATGCACCAACCAATCACAAATGATATGATCCACTTGATATCTTCACATGACCATATTGGTTCATCGATCTTGACTTCACTTGCTATTCTCTATTGCTTCGGTCCATCGATGCCAAGTCATCACTCAACTTGCCCTTCACACTTGCAACTGGTCCATCGAGCCAAGTCTTGTCTTGATCTTCTCCATCTTAGTCACATGACTCAATGTCATGTCTCATACGCAATGAGCTTCTTCATCACATGTGTGAGCTTTGCAACATCTCTGAACCATTTTTACCTCCATGGCATATGTTGCTCACACACATGTACCTATGGACTAATTACCCATGTGTCTCATATTAAACACAATTAGTCCACCTAGGTTGTCACTCAATTACCAAAACCAAATAAGGACCTTTCACTCATGCAAGGTTTTAGGAAAAGAAGTTACATGAGCACAGAACATGGGCTGGTCATATCGTTCTATCTTCGATTGTGGTGGCCGATAATGGGGACAAGGATGAGAACGACACTGCTAGGTTGAGCGATCTCATCTCTCTAGCGAAGGTGGGCTTACAGGCAGAGGAGGATGAGGATGACATTGGCAGACTAAGCGAGCTCATTGCTCTAGCAGAGGTGGGCTTACAGGCGGAGGAGGATGCGTTCTTCTCTTAGGCCAGAGAGGCCATAGATAAAGCAGAGGCCGCTTACTATAGGCGATAGGTAGATCTAGGCAATGCAGGTGAGCCTAGCCACATGAATGAGGCGAAGGAGGATGCATTCTTGTCTCAGGCCGTAGATGAAGCAGAGGCTACTTACTATAGGCGATAGGTAGATCAGGGCAATGTAGGTGAGCCTAGCCACAACAACAAGGTTATGGTAGAGGATTGGTAATTGGACGACGAGTTGCTTACTCAGTATGTTTCTGACTAAGGATTTCTGGTTGTGTCATGTGGTAGTTTGATGCTTTAGATTTGGTAGTTCTATGCTTTAGTAATGAACAATGTTATGTGTTAGAACTTTCATTGTGTTGTCTAGTGTTTTATTTGAACTATTGATGTATTATACCCATGCAACGTACACTGTACCCATGCAACTTTCATTGCGTTGCCTTGTGTTGTCATTCGCCATAAAAATGCTATTAGAAACTTACCCAAGTGCTAAAAAACATTCATATGTGGTACAACATCTTGAGTTTTTGAAAGTAAAGGAAAAATGTGTAACGTAGTGACTAAGTCATGTAATCTTTGTTTTTATAAATTCTGTTCTGAGTTAAAAAGGTTGCTCCTATACTTGTTAGTCTTCGGTTGTGCCTCTGTCTGGCCTTGGTACTATCGTGCCATGGTGGATGGCACAGCAAGGTCGACGTGGCACGCCTAGCGGCATGGCAAGGCCACCATGCCATCAGCCACGGCGTGGCAAACCTTGGAAGCATTTTCCAGCAGCGAGTGGCCGAGCAGCCCCTTTCTCGATGTAGTTTAAACATATTTGGACACGAGGCAACGTAGTCGACCAAGTTCATTCATGAATACATAAATTCAATGGATTTGGACATGAAGCAAAGTAGTCGACCAAGTTCATCGATTTGACATAAGTTCATCGATACTACATAAGTTCATTGATACTGACATAAGTTCATCGATACTACATAAGTTCATCGATACTACATAAGTTCATCGATACTGCATAAGATCCGTTTGACATAAGTTCATCAATACTACATGTTCCATCATTTGGGTAGTACATGAACTCCAAAATAAAGCAAAGTCGCCAAGGATGGATGTCTTGTTGACATGATCCTTCAAGATCTTGAGCATCTAAAGGCTTTATTAAAGGTGTATCTACATTAACGTGAAAATGGTAAGTAAGGAGGCAAGACAGCAAGTTTTGCAATTCAAGAAACTTGGAAAAAGACGTGGACTATGCTTACCTAGGCCCTACGTCCTAGGAGTGTACGGGTCCCTCGGACGCCTCTATCTTTTCAGATTTGTAGGCAACACATTAGGAGTGTACCCAACATCGGTGCGGTCGCAATGGCGGGGTTGATGGCAGAACTGTTGCACCTCACTGGTACCCTATAAGTATAAGATAGGCTAGGTATTTAAAAACTGAAGCTTTGTTAGTTCACGCCACATCTCAAAGTGTAAAAGGAGTACATGTTCATCTCCTTGGGTACCAAGCGGGGCACCACCTAGCTGAGACATGCTAATCTCATCCGCTTGATAAGGGTCCCTCTGGTGGTGGTGTATACGGAAGCCCGAGGCCTCATCATCGTCCTTGTTGGTGGCATCATCCTCATCATCCTTATCTACAGGGCCCTTCCCAGCGCTATAGTGGTGTGGTGTGTGCACAGCAGAAGTTGCACCTATCATCAACTCAAAAGAACTGGCTGGTGTCCTCAAACAGGTTGAAGCCATGCCACCAGACCACGTCGGGTAGTCAGGTTCCTCCCATGGAGTATTCATGCAGCTCAACTTTTGAGCTAGCTTCCTGCAGCTCTTCTTCACTTTCTACATCAATAGATGTTAAAGAAAAATTATTTCCCAAGCCCATTGATACTAAATGAACATGCTCACAAGTTTATGTGTACCTCCATAAAATCCTATAGAATGCCTGGCACTTGCCCTCTAGACTCGTGAAGTCAAAACGCTGCTTCGTTGGACAACCTTGACAATTGTGTGGCCTGGGTATAGAAATGAGGTTGGATTGTTTTAGTACACTTACTAAATGCCAAATGGATAACAAATTGTAGCATTTGAGTATCTTACCACATATCTCTATAGCAGGGCTCTCTCTCTGGTTGTGTCTCCTCCCTAGTGGCAACATCATACACATCTTCAATAACATCTTCCTCTGAGTCATCATCAATTGCATCCTTAGTGTAGGGGGCTTGATATGTGTCCTCATAGACTTGTAAAGCCACCAAAGGTACTCGTCGAAGGTGTGTTGGTCATGTGGTGGATCCACATCGATCAGTCGCCACTCCCTGGTCTCCCACAACTAAATGTAGTCATAGTGCTTCACGCGCCAATCATTGTCCTTGTACCTCTTCCTGTGGTCATACCTGCAACAAAATGATAGTTAGTTCTACCACACACACCTCACAATTGTAGCTTTGTTATGAATCAATGATGTACCCGTGTAATTTTTGGTTGGTGGAGTAAAGCGGTGGTGGGTAGCCTATAATTCTTTCGAACTGCCTGCAAACCCTGATGGGCAAGTGGATCTCGACCATGTGGAAGAAAATAAGAGGGACATTGCAGCGATACTCGTCGGACTCTTGCCTAGTGATAGGACTCAGATAGTGTTGGAGCTCCATAGCATCCCAAGGACACCAAGTCATCTGAACATTTCGTAATTGAGTTAGCTTGTGATATAGTGTAGATCCAACAAGAGCACACACGTATGTAGCCAAAGAGAGCATAACCTGGTGCTATGTTAGGACGTCGAGCAAGTTCGTGTACTCCTTGTACTTTCATCGTGGATTCCCTCTAACTAACTCTGCTTCCTTCCAGATATACAGAGCAGTAGGTAGTGTATCCTGGTCGTTCCATTATTGCATTGAGAAGTGTGAAAATGAATTAGCCAATCATAATTTCATCAAATGTAACAGCTTCGAAGTAAGTAGTGAACTAAAGTACTTACCGACAAACCATGAAGAAGGGGCCTCCCAATGGGCTATCTTTCCCAACACCAAACCTAAAGTAGGTAGGAGCAACCACCTAGGTTCGCGTTCGGCGACGTGCGACGACAGGCAACGCAAAGCTATCGATATGTCCATACTTGGACCACGCTGCCCCAGCTGTACATCGTTATGTTCTCCCACGGTAGGCGTAGTATGTCAAGAAAAATCCAGCTAATGGTGTTGCCCAACGCGTTGGGGAATAGGAAAGTGCTAAGGAAGTGCTAGAGCCAGACTCTAGCGAACCTCTCGATCTCAGCATCATTAGCTTGTGGGTGCAAGTTCTCGAAGCGCTCTGTGATCCATGACAACAAAACACCGAAAGTTTTCCTAAAATTCACAAAACACAATGAGATGCAATGGCTTTAGAAAAAACAATGTAACTATTAAATATGGTTCAATTCCTTATTTTTTCTAGCATCCTTGTTGTCCGGTGGAACAAAGACATAAAACTGAGCCACCACATCTCTCCAGTGATCGTTGTCAACTATACCTATCATTAGAAGTCCCCCCAATCAAAGGCCAAAGATAGCCTTCATGTCCTGCATGGTGATGGTCATCTCGCCGCAAGGTAGGTGGAATGTGTGGGTCTCAGGCCTCCACCCGTGAGGTTGCATTATGAAAATAGAACAAGTATTAGTTACCTCAAATTCATTTTAAGAATGTTTATAGAGAATAAAGGGACTCACACCTGTCTATAGCTGTAGTGAGAAGTGCGAGGTCAAGGGCTAGAAGACCGAAGTTCACAACCCAGACAAGCTCGAGGAAGTCAGCACGCCATATGTACGGCACGTAATGCTCATCCCACTGGTGTGCCATGTTGTGCGTGCATGGCCTAAAAGGAATCAAGTCCACCTCAGCATCACTGTCGGTCAACTTGTGAGCTCGGTGTTCCTCGTCGTAGGCCACCTCAAGAAGGGGGTACAATAGATGTTGAGCCATCCTGGTTCAAATTGATAAACAAAGGGTTAGAACAAACATTATGAATAATACAATATTAAAATTAACATTACATAGCATTACAAATTTTAAACTACATGCTATGCAGCATGGACAAAATATGAAAGAACATGTATGGACCTATTGCCCTGGTCTTCTATGCCTATTAGCCTTGTGACCAGGTTCTTTGCAAATGGACTAAAGATTCCTGCCATGGGTCTCGTTGAAGTCTCTCCCTCCGTACATGTATTTGTCGTATTCTCACATAGCGTCCATGTCCCCCTTGAGTCACTTCTTCTTTCTCCTACCCTTCCCTACCTTCATTAGCTCTAGATACAGCACATAGTCATAACCATAATAAGGGGACACTGTGTCGGGTCAAGGTATGACTCAAAGCTGTTCTCCCAAATACTAACGGTGTTCGAATGAAGATACAAGGGTGACATATATGGCAGACCTTCAAAGTCATATCCACGGACCCTATAGACCGTGATCATGTGAAAGCAAGGGGCATGCATGATCTGAGGGACGTTGCAACTGCACTCTACTTTGTCAAGATCAACTCGGTAGTTTCATCCACCATAACATTCGCCGCCCAAGCTTGTGCCACCCTTCCCCCGTACACTAAAGACATGCCAGTGAGGTCCATATGGCTCAACGGTATGCTGCTTGGCCAGTTCCTCGGCCTCCTTCAAATGTTCTATTTCGGCCTTTCCAAATTGCCCAAGCTCAGCTAGATTCCTCTGCGCAAGTTCTCACCTCTTGACAAAATATTCGTTGCACTTGTGAAATGAGAACTCAACAATTCCATACACATGCAATGATCGAACTCCTTTGAATACATGGTTGAAAGACTCTAATGAGTTGGTGGTCATGATGTCATACCTGAAACCGCCCTCGTCATATGCTAATGCCCACTTAGCCTTCTGTTCCATCTGCCCCTCTAACCAGGCCTTGTCCACTTCGTTTAGCATCTTGTCTAGTTCTCTCTTTGTCTCCTTGAACTGGCACTCTGTACGTACACAGCATAGAGCCTTTACCTTGACCTTGTCACAAACCTCCTTCTTCCTCTGACGCTGCTAGAAATTAGCGACAAAATATCGCATGCACCATCTGTGCACTAGAGGTGGGAACCCATTGATATGTTCATCTACAGCATTAAGAAGCCCTGCGTGATGGTCCAAGATCAAACATATAGTGCGAGATGGGCCAAGCACTTGCACACGTAGATGCCACATGAACCATGACCATGATTCATTGTTCTCTCCCTTTACCAAAGCAAAAGCCATAGGTACTATCTGGTCCTCTAGATCAACATCAACAGCCATCATCAAGGTGCCCCTGTACTTTCCGATCAGGAAAGTGCCATCAACAAGTACGACTAGCCGATAATACTTGAATGCATGTTCTGTCTGCGTGAACGTCTAGAACACTTGATGCAGGATATGCCTCAATGGGTTCTACAAAAACATCCCTCTGGTGTCTATAAACCATTTTAAGCCAGAGTTGTAGTAACTCATTGCACACAATATTCGGGGAACCCTATTGTATGCTTCCTTCCAGCTACCCCAACAAATCGCCAGGGAAATTTGCTTAGCACACCAAACCTTTCTGTACTTCACATCAGACTTAACGAATCCAGATATGGATTGTTGTAAGGAAGACACCGAAATATCGTTATTGTCATCATTGAGCCCCAATATACGACGGGCAAGGTAACGTGCAGTGAGCTGCTGATGATTTTCCTTCCCCTTATTTGATAGGAAAGTGTGGGGTTAGACCACTTTACTTATGCTCCACTTGCCATCACTCTATCTCTTTCATGTATTTAACCTCCACATATAACCATTTTTGTATATCACGTGGTACCTCAACTCCTGTCCGAATGAGTGATGGTGTACGGCCTATGATAATGGACAGCATAGTCCTGAAGGAACATCTTCATCTCTAACATTGTATTGAATACCATCCCCTTGATAAGGATTACATTCTCATGGTCATACAATGATTTCCTACACATCTTCAGACTAGTGTCACAAACTGCCATATCCGTCATGCTGACATCCCTATAGTTTGAAACGCCACTAAAAGGTACGTTCATCGACCTCAGTTGCATAAGCTCTATCGCCGTGTAAGGATCTGGTGGAACGTACTACTGTGCTTCACTAATTCTAGCCCATGAATCATAGGGGCTATCATCCTCTGGCAAATATGTGACTAGTCTTCCCTGAGCTGGCATAACATGAAGTACCTCAGTTGGTACTGGTAATGGCATAGCATGAACCGGTACTGGCATAGCATCAGCCGGTGTTGGCATAGCATCTCTGCCTCCTTGGTCATCGTCTGAATTATTTGAATCATTGCTAACTACATCACTGATCCTGTCCTCCTCCTCCTGCTCCTCCTCTTCCCGCTCGAACTCGTTCACATCGAAGTCATTGCTTATACAGCCTACTGAGAACTACCAAGAATCATCGACTGCCACTGGAGTTTAATGAAGCTGCTCCTGCGTCAACTGACCGTCCAAATCCATGTTACCCTAAGTTGCTTCCCCTTTGACCCCCAATTCTTGTTCATTGCCTCTAACACCGTAAATGGACGGCCCGTCCTAGAGACCCTGCATCATGTACCCATTCTCCACCACCACCTCAGCCATGGACACATTGGAACCTTAGATCACCCTATTGTAGCGGGACCAATGAGCATGGTCGCGTAAGGGCATCACGACATAGTGTGCCATAGTCTTCCCACTATCAAACCTCCCCTTTAGTATGAAATCACCGCCAAACTTTGCATTGAAACGGACACAAAGGTCGTTGAAACTAGGAGGTTCATCAAACTATTCCAATTCTTCTTCCATATCCTCAAATATACCATCTTTCCTAACACTTCCTCCGTAAAAAACACGAACACAACAATCCATCTACAAAACCATTTGAAGAAACTTCATCAAGTCGTCCAAATCATCGTATCACGCACTACTAAGTACCAACACTTCAAAACTAGTATCTATACTAACTACCATTACTACTTGAAAATAAATAAACCCTAACTACCTAACCAATCCCTAAACCCAAGTTCTAACTAACAAAAAGCTAAACCCTAAACCAAAATCCTAACTAACAAAAACCTAAACCCTAAATTACGAACCAAACCCTAAACCCAAAATCCTAACTAACAAAAACCTAAAGGCTAACTACCTAACCATACCCTAAAACCTAACTACCTAACTATACCAATCACTAACCCTAATCAATTGATTCAAAAATGAATCACCAAAGTGAGGGATTTGGAGGAGGGAATACCTTAGCAACAACAGGGAGAGTTTCTGGGGGTTAGCCCCGACGATAGAGAGGGCCGGGGCGGCGGTGCCCGAACGGCCGGCCACCAAGGGAGGGGGCGCGGGTGACCAAGGGGCTGACCCCCAGCCTATCGACAGGGGAATGGGGAGAGAGGCAGGTAGGGAGGCGCAGTCGATGGTGGAGGAGCCAAGGGAGGGGCCAACGGGCGGCTGGCGACGGCGGGAGCGACCGGTGGCTGGCGGCGACGGGCTGAGAGAGAGGGAAATGAATGGAGTGAGAGAGAGGAGGAGGCCGGGTCACAGGCCTCTACTGGGCCTTGCCACGCCGTGCAGCGTGGCGCGGCAAGATCTACGGCACTGCAGCGCCTACCACGTCAGCCGCTAAGGCCCCGGGCCGCTGCCACGTCACTGCCTCTGCCGCGCCACTGCAATAGACGCGGCCAAAAGTGTTAGATTTGAAAAACAAAATTAAACAGTCTCAAATTTGACAATAGTTTAAAAAAATGTTAAAAAAAATCCGGCCCTGCGGGGTCATATTCCGCTTTGACCAAGAAAGAGGCGCTTGCGGAGTAGTACAAGGGCGCAGTAAGAGTTGGGCCTCTGCTGTTGCTGAAACTGTTCCTGGGCTGGGCCAGGGAGAAACAGTTGTTCAAATGCAACCTATCCATCCCCTCGCCGAAATTGCATGCGGCCGAGTATTTAACTCGTACCTATAAATTTGTACAGCGCAGTTAAGATTTTAGTTGTTTGTAAGACAGTGCATTGTGCATACATTCGTACGAGCCGATGTTCACTAGTGCAGTCGCACGACGATGCAGGAGATGTCGTCCTTGCTGCCCCGCCGCACCGCCTCGTCGCCGAGCCTGACCGCCGCCTCGCGGGCGTCCTCGACGCCCCGAGCCTCGTCCACCGCCTCCTGGTTCGACATCACCTTCCACAGGCCGTCGCTGGCCAGCACGAGCAGCTCCACGCCGTTGCCGACGTCCTCGATGGCCACGTCCGGGTCCAAGCTGATGTGCTCCTTGAGCGACCGGTCCCCGAACGCGCGCGCCATGGCCAGCTGCGCGTCCACGCGAGGCACGTCTCCTGCACGTATATATCGTCGTCAACAACAACAATGGATCGTGTCGTTTCGTGCATGCAACCGATCGAGGCCTGTTTCGTGCGTGTGCGTTACCGACCGTGGATCTCGGTGACGAAGCCGCCGCGGGCCTCGATGGCGCGGCGCTCACGGAGCGGCTCGTGGTCCACGGACAGCTGCCTGGCCGTGCCGCCCGCGTCGCACAGCACGGCGCGGGAGTCGCCCACGTTGGCGACCACTAGCTCCTCGCCGTTCATCAGGATCGCCGTCACCGCCGTCGACCCGCCGCCTGCCCTTCCCCTCGCCGTCGTCGTCCGCCTCCTTCTTCTTCAGCACCTTCCGGTCCGTGCGGTGGTACGCGCGCCGGTTCGCCTCCATCGGGTCCGTCCAGAAATCGAAGCCCGGCTGCCGCGTGCCACGACGCGTCACGAAAAGAAAAAAAATCGACGCAAGCATCCATCTGAACTGCTAAAGAAATGAGTGTGTTACTTGGTTGAGGATGTTGTCGAAGAGGTGCTCGCGGAGGTAGGTGGCGACGTCGGCGCAGGAGTGGCCGTCGAAGACCGCGAAGAGGCCGACCTCGTTGCCGTCGTCCAGCTGCCGGAACTCGGCCACGTGGCGGTCCTCCATGCCGTGCGACATCCGGCCCTCCACCAGGTGGAATCCGTACCTCACCTTCCGGCGCCCCGGCGCCGCGTCGCTCTTGCCTTTCCCCGTCCCGCGCACCGCCTCGTCCGCAACCGCATGGGCATGGTCATCGCCGCCGCTTTCCCCCTCTCCGGCCGAACGAACAATAGTACGAGAACCCACACAAGTTATTTACACGAAACGTACCGGATCACGCCTTGCGGTTGCGGCGATTCGGCGAAGACAGACAGGATCGGAAGAACGCGAGACCGACCGATGGGTGATATAATTAACTCTCACCTTGTTGGGTTGCTGCAGTGAGGCCATGTCGTCGTTGGTCAGCTTGATCGAGCTCGCTCGACTTGTTGTCACCGCCGGGAACTTACTAGTACCCTCAGCTGCAGAGGTTTACCTCGCCGTCTCCTGCTTATTTATACCGAGGTGTCGCTGGAGTTTACCAGCGTGTTCTTCCGGTGACTTCGTGATAGCCTTCTAGCCTTAGGCGGCGAGAGTTCCAGGTTGTGCATGTGCGCGTGCCAGGACGCGGCGGCGGCGGCGGCGCGCGACACGTCATGGAGTGGCTTGGGCCTTGGGGCCGGGCTAGGCGATCGCTTGCTGCTGTCCACACGCTCACGGGCGTGCACGGTTGCGACTATGCGGTTTGACGTTTTCTTACAAAAATTAGGGCTTCCCTAACGTTGCTACTTTACTAGTAGCCCCAGAGACTATTTTTTTTTCAGATAAGTAGTGCTCTACAGTTATCGTAGTGGTGTGCAGAAACTATATATGCTTAGGAGAGAAAATGTGATCCATGCTAAAAAAGATGAGGGAGAGAAAAATAAAGGTGAAACATGATGAAAGAAAAAAGTTTCTGTACAAATTACAAATAGCGATAGTTTGTATTGTATAAATAGTAGTTTTAACATTTCCTAGACTATGTGGATCACTTTATTTATAATAAAACCACTAAAAGTGTTAGCTTCATTGGTCGTACCCTTAAGGAAAGGGTACGTTTTCTAACTCTGGTCCAATTCGTTCAGAAAGCAGAAACCGAGCTTTCTATCCAACTTGTACAACTATAAACCGAAGGGGCTTGCTAGTGCTCGGACATCTAGAGACGACGCGTCCGTCCGCTCGCACCCCGCAATCTATTTTTCGTGCCGTTTTTGCGCGTCCACGTGGGGCCCGCATTGCCCCGAACGTCACCAACTCGAGAAGAGGGGGAGGGGCGACGGATGCCTAACCGGCGCCGGAAGGAGGAGACACCGAGGCGATGCAGCAGAAGGCGAGGAAGAGAGATGCAACACCCGATCTATTTTTTAAAACATCAAAATACAATACTTGCAACATACGTATGAAGACAGATGAAACACATGCTTCTGAAACACTTAAAAACACTTGAAAGCCATTGCAAACATATGCAACATCTAGATAAACACACATGCAACATGTGTGTGAAATATATGCAACATCCACATAAATACACTTGCAACGTATGTCCGGAAAACATAAATGAAACATTGGTGACAGACCTTTGCAACATACGTGTACAATCATTGTAACATATTCAACATCTCGATGTACTTTGCAACGTCCATCTGAAACACTTGCAACATAACTCTGAAATACTTGAAACATACGCTTGCAACATGCGCTTGAAGCAAAACCTGTTAGCCATGCGGAAGCGGGCGGAGCACTGCACAGCGGGATCCGGTTGTGCGGTCGTGGTGGAGGAGGATGGTGGTGGGCGGGCGGCTGTGCGGCCCGGGTGAGTGGCTGCGGTGCCCCCGGCGATAGGGGTGCACATGGTGCCCCTAGCGATCGAGCACGGTGCCCGCGGTAGAGGCGACAACAACAGTCAGGTGGGTGCGGTCTCGCACGGCGAGGCGGCAACGGCTGTGCGATTGTGGGGGAGCACGGCGCGGGGGTGCGGGCGCGGCAGCGGTGGAGAGGAAGGCCGACGAGAGGCACGGTGGAGAGGAAGGTGTGCGGGAGGTGAGGCGGTGGTGGCGGAGCGCAGTTGTGGTTGCGTGAGTTTTTTTTATATACATAATCTACGGTGACCGTAGCGGAGCGGATAGGAATGACGTCGGATCGCCAATAGAGGAGGAACGACGTCGGATCACCAATAGAGGTGTTTCACGCTGACGGACGTCTGATTGTTAGCATTACCGTAAACCGAAGCCAAGAGTTCAGCTTAAACTGTTCAAGGGCTGAATGAATTTATTTCAGACCTCGTCACAATGAAATTAAAGCACCGACGAACAAAAGTGCGTTTATTAATTTTGGGCATTTGTGTTATTGTGTGTGTGTGACACGAGAAAGACAGCAAAGTTCCAGAGCGCGCAACACGGACAAAAACTAGTAAATAAGATGACAAAGTCCACACAATCACACTGGATAATGTATAGTTTCATTTGAAATTGTCGGTAACAGGAAGATACAAAACCGTGAATAAGCACGGTGCTTTACAAGCTGAGGTTCTCCCACCTACTGCCCTACAGGAGCAGAAGTAGACACATACTACACACTTGGATCCTCCAGGCTCCAGCAGTCCAGCCGTCCAGGTCCAGCTGCAAGCTCAAGACCCTATTCAACTGGGCCGAAGAACCACGTGCTGCAAAATTGCAAGGCGTTGAGGCAGGCCCGTAAACAAGGCAATGGCTAAACCAAAAGCATGCAGTTGCTCATCGAAATGGGGAACAACGAAAGCTACCTTGATCTGCGTCCGGTTGTATGTGTAGGTGACATGCACGAGCTCGTTCATGGTCTGGATCACTGCAGGATACGAGAACTCCCAGCCTTCGGTGTTCTCCAACGTCAGCACCTCTTGCCACGAGAGGCCGTCATCCGTGGAGACGTCCACTTTGAGTGTGCCCCTGGAGACGGTGTTGTAGGCAAGTGCCACTCTTCCATCCTTCATCTTGATTCCGTCGATGCCTTCCATTGTGGAGTTTGTCATATCAAACATTGTTCAAATACAAATGCGGACTATATATGAAACATTCCGAAAGTCAATTCAATTTCAGAGGAAACTTGAAGTCAACATATCAGAATTAGGGTTTGGAAGCTCGGTCTTGCGCGCAAAACTCCATCTTAATCCTCCATCATAGGAATCAGCCATGCATACCCGACGGGCTGTTTGATAAGACCTCAGCAAGTGTCTCGCCTTGGACGAATATAGGACCATATTTGCTCCATGTCCAACCAGCATCTTCTGTGACCTACATTGTTCAGACAAACTGTTAGGACCATGTTACATGATATTATGACAAGAAAATACTACTTTTCACCCTTTTAATACATCATCTCTGTTGCTACCTCAGGCCATGCACCCCAAGAGCTCCAACTTTCAACAGATGATCCACATAGTAAGTGCCCATCATCAAGCAAAAAGAGCTGCATAGATAACAATTTAATCAATAACTTGTAGGATGCATAGCATATTAACTTGATAAAATGGTTAAAAATCCTTCAAAAAATGGTTATAAACTGGAGTACTGTTTTTCTGACAATGGGTTTCTTGTCAGATATGAAATAGTAGCCTTTCGCAACTTAAAAGCTAGCTTTAGTTACACGGCCCTCAATTTGTACAAGCTGCTCCTTAATCCCTAAGTTTGTGCTTACTTAATATTTAAGATTCCCTTCGGTTTTAAATAAATGAACTAATTAAGTTGTCCTGATATGTCATATTCAAATTTGGAGGGAGTACTCTCTTTGTTTCCAAATGTAAGCCATTTAGGACATTGACATGGTCTTCAATATGACACTTTGACTTGTATCTTTCTATAAAAGTATATACTACTTTAAATAGAGAAAGTTATATATTATGAAAGCATTTTCCATGATGAATCTAGTTACATCCACTATATGTTGTCAATCTAGTAACATCATCTATACTGATGGGCCAAGATAAAGAGGTTTGACCGATTACAATCCTAAACCGATTTGCATTTGCCTTTGCATTTGGAAGCAGAAGGATTACACTGTAATTGTATTTTAGGGACAAGCGACAACAAGTTTATTATAATGTTAAAAAAGGCGCTCGCCTAGGCTCGCCTGGGCGCACTTCAACGCTAGGCGGAGGGGGACCGCCTCGCCTAAGGGGGTAGGCGGAGGTTAGGCGGTGTGCCCCCAGATCTAGGGCTGCGGGAGGGTCGATGGGAGGCGGCGAGCGCGCCAGGAGGCTAAAGGCAGGCGTGGGGGTGGCGTCGAGGTCGGGCGACGATGGGGAAGGAGCTACGTGAGGCAGCAGCGGCCGGTGGGAAGAGGCGGTGGCGGCGGGCAGATCCGCCAAGGCAGGGACGCGTGGGGGCGGCGCGGACGTCGGGCGGCGGTGGGGGAGGAGGTAATCTCGGCGGGGGCGGCGACGACCAGTGGGGAAGGAGGCGACGTCGGGCGCTGGCGGCGGCGCGGGCGAGCGACGAGCACGGCCGCACGGGCAGAGTTCGGGAGGGAGAGAGACGGGAGCAGAGAGGCTGGGAGGGGAGGGGAGGGGAGGGGATAAGATGACCGTGGGAGAGTTGGGCCCTTAAATGGGCCTGTTCCATGACCACTGATCTCCTATTTTTTCTTTTATTTTAAATATTTATGCATGTATTAGCCATTGCCTAGAAAAACGCTTTGAAACACCTAGGCTCGCCTAGGCTTTAGGCCGTTGGTCGTCGCCTAGAAACCGCCTAGCCCCTTCTTGAACTTGAGTTTATACATACCTTATTCTTAATAGGGCCAAGAATACCAGGTGGTAATTGCTCTCTCTCTAACCAGGGCATGCCACCATTGAGAGATCTTTTCATGGCACCACTCCAGCTGAACAAGTTATTATGTCTAGAATTAGATCGTAGCAGATATTATCACAACTTTTTGTTGTATTTCCTGTTCCTCAAAATATTTTCTGTTCATTTAAAAAAATGTTTTGGAACGTTTGAGGGACAGAACACATGAAGTTCTTACTTTTGAGGGTGTTCACCAATCTTGTAGAAGAGAAGCAACTCACGAGAGGGGAGCGGAAATAAAACAGGATTCCACATTGCTGTCGCATTTTCTTCATCAGCTACTACTGGAGGATGCCAGTAGCCATCCTAGAGAAAAATGAAGTGTTAACAACTAGCAACAAGGATCAAGATTCAAGCACTGTTCGTTGCTTGGAGTCGTAAACGTACACTGTATCTCTGTGTCCAGATTTTGACATCAGGAGCCCCCTCTATGGATCCACCGAAATATGAAACCAAAAAATTGTCTTTCTCAATCTACAATAACAGTCACATATAAGAAATTACCTTTTTCCTTAAAGAAAAGGACATACCTCTACAATGGTGGAAGCATGACAATTATTGAAAGGGCGGCCAGCTGCTTGAAATGTAAACTCCTCCTTCACAATGCTCCAACCGGAAGCTGCATTTGTCAAACTGGTGTTCATGTTGTGCGTGCCATGTTCAATCTGTTTCCCTGCCTTGCTGTTACTCAGGTTAGCGGCATGCTCCGAGGATAAATTTCGATTCCTGTTTCAAGGTAGCAAAATTTGATCTTAATAGTACTACTTAATTCCTCCTATGGCTACAAAGGGGTGCCAGTTCATTCTTACCCCTGGGTTAATGTAGTGTCATGTGATGATCCAGATGGTGGTACAATGGAGCTAAGGTACTTGCTGAAAAAGGCCCTGAATGGCGAATCAAATGCTATAAGGAGCACGGAGAACAGCATCACAGAGGCTGCTATCTTCCATTTATGTTGCTTGCTCAAACTGCAGATGGCGGTGGGCATCGCTATCTGCAGCATACAGCACAAACCATTAAGATTCAGTGCTACTTGGATAATACTAGTTGTAGTGAGCTCATATAGTCGTATATGCAGAGTACAGCCAAACTCATGTAGATGAAAGGTTCTGTAATGGAAATTACAAGCATGAAAGCTTCTAGACAATAACTTCCATTGATCAATCTTATCAAAACATATTATGCAGCCTGATAAAAAAAATATTATGCAGCAGATATAGCTATTTGCAATTACATCCAGATTTGTACTTCTGAAAACATGCCACAGCACTCTGAAATTGCTTTTCATCGTGAGATTACTTTCTCGCCCTTTCAGGCTACTCATCAACTAATCCCAGCGAAACAGATGTCGAGAAAGGCAGGAAACAGATCATAAAGCTGACGGCAGCTATGGTTGGGAACTATCAGTAACTGAGGTTATTCCAAACACCGAGGGGGAGCCTGGGGTGGTAGAACTTACTAGCCACCGGCGAAGCAGCGAGATGGTGAGACCTGGACCGGCGCGTGCGGCGTGCAAGGGCCGAAAGGCCGGTCGTAGCACGGTGGGGAGGAGAGCTCAAGGAGAGATTGATCCTAACCGCATCTTGCTCTGTCCGCTGCCTCGGCGGCGGCGGCGGCGGCGGCCGGATGCTAGCTCATCACGGCGTGCTCTCGTCATTTTCTATTCCAAAAACAAAAACGAACTCGCAGCTGCAGAGCAGAGCCTCTTGGGGCTTGTTTAGATCGCAAGTTTTTTCACTTTCTCTCCATCACGTTAAATCTTTAATACATGAAATATTAAATATAGATAAAAAAAATAATTAATTACACAATTTAATTGTAAATTACGAGACAAATCTTTTAAACCTAATTAAATCATAATTAAACAATAATTATCAAATATAAACAAAAATATTATAATACTAAATACTGATTTTTAATCCCAATCTAAACGAGGCCGTGGACTTTGACTTTCACTCACCGCCGACGAGACGGACTGACGGAGGATTGGCCCTCGCAGGCCTCCTGCCCGAGATCCGCTGGGCCATACTGGCCCATGGAAGTCTCGCTTCCCCGCGGCCCAGAACAACGCCATGTGCAGGTAGGTGCCCGGTGCAGCACGCTTCAACCCTTGCAAGTTGGAACGATGGTTAGACCGTCTCCAACAAGGAATCGAAATAGACATCCAAACACAAAATAGATAGTAAGAGATTCAAAATTAGTCTCTAACAGAGTACTTATACGGGAGATCTATTTTAGATTGTTTGAGAGACATAACCTAAATATAGGCATCCTCTCTCCTAAAAACCTATTTGCAGAAAGAATTCTCTTTTGCGTCTTGCTCTGGGAGAAGATACCAAATAGGTAATGAACTTTTTGCCTGTAGTGCTATCCAAAGGACGAATGGGTCTTGTATTTTGGGTGTTGTTGTTGGAGATAGTCTTACAAACAGTCACCGCGCAGTTTTTTTTGAGCCTCTTTCTGTGTGTCCAGCTGTAGAATATGTTCATGTACGAACACACACCCCACACACACCATACATACTCTACACACCACGCGTACATAACCAGACCTACAACTACACGCAGATAGGAAGATCGCGTCATTTTTGAGATTATCAGAACCATCTATAGCTCCATAAACGACGGACACGTCGTAGTTCCTTTATAATTCCACACGAGGCTGTATATTTTTTAGAATAAATCTTGATGAGAGACATGAAGCGGTACATTTTTTTATAATAAATCTCCGTGAGAGACACGAGTCGAATCCATGGTTCGAACTCACGCCGGCAGCGAGCTCACCTGGCTCAGCTAGCCACCCGAACCAAGTTCGGTTCTCGTCACCGCGCAGTTGGTCACCCACCGGTCACCGGCTGCCTACACGACCCGCTGCCCGGTGGGTCCCGAGGAGCCTGGGTTGGTCCCCACGACCCCACCCCGCCCATATCACCTCTCACGTCACGCGCAGCGGCATATTTCCTCCAGGCCAGCCATACTGCCCCACCAGGCCACCACACCACGAGCCCTCCGTTTCGTACGGCCTCCCCAAAAATCTCAACCCGTCTCTCTCTCTCTCTCTCTCCTAACGAAGAGGAGAGGGGGCAGAAGAAAACCTCGCGCGGGGGAGGCGCGAGAGGGATCGCGGGGGCCGGAGGAGCAGCGGCCGGTGGAGGTGGCGCGCGCCGGGGCCGTCCGAGGTGAGCGCTCCGCTTCCCCACTACCGGGCTCGCTTGCTCGCTCGGAATCGGGTTTCGGATCCGCGGATGGGCCCCCCCTAGATGCGGTAGCTGGTTCGATCCGGGTTGCGCGGATTTCGCGCTGTATTGGTTGGCACTCGGATCAGACGCCGTGGTTGGTCTGTTGTGTGGTTGCGGCCGTGGAAAATTGTTGCGATCGGGTCTCATTGTTGCGCTTGGTTCATGTGTGTCAGTGAGGGAAGTGAGGATCTGCGTGAGGAACCGGGTTCGAATTTATACCGATTTGGCGCTTCTGGTGTTCCAAAATAGCTCACTGAAATCTCTTGTACTATGCGCAGTTGATTCTTGTTCTGCTGCTGTTTCTGGGAAGATGCTAGGGGCTACTTCATAGGCATTGTCATGTCGAAGCGTGGGAACGGTATTAATGTTTTGGGATTTTACAATAGTTGTTGACCTTCTCAAATAAAAGCTGGAAAATCACCATAAATCAACCTGTTACCTTGTATGTCCAGACTGTCCAAAATGGTTTTTATATAGTGTCTTATGTTGTTTCTCGTCAAATAAACTTGATGACTTGGAAGTGGAACCATAGTATTACAACTATTGAAGTCAAAACTTGACTCGTGGAATTTCGTGAATGTTTTGTCAATGTGCATGTGTATTTGACCCTTTATGATCTGTAGACTGTGAGAATCAGTGGAAGGCTAGTTGGTTTGTGGCCCAATATGCGTTACCAAAATTTGGCTGGCAAAAAATTTGGATGGCATCTGATAATTGCTAAATTCTGTTGGCTAGACGTATCGCACCAAGGCTGGCTGCGCACAAACCAAACAAACCTTTTTTTTATTTTGGGCATCATTGTTGGATTTGTATTGTCCTGATTGTAGAACTAACATGGCTGTAGAATTGGAATATCTAACCTGTATTGCCATTTATGAAACATAGTCCTAATTGAGTCATGATTGTTGCAATTTTTGGTTCACCGAACACACTTTGCCACACCTGATCTGAGTTAGTCAAGTCTGACATTCCACTGTAGTATTCTTTTTGTTGACACACTTGTGGAGCAATACGGTCTTAACGCAAATGCAAATCAGCACTTCGAAATGCAAAGAGGCCTGTTGTTCATATTATTTCCTATAAGGTAGTCCTGCACGCATCATACCAAGAAGGTGATAATTTTGTTGCTTCAGTCATGTTACTTTGTATCTTTTTTTTTCATTCGAAATTAGGGTGTAATGAGTTGTTTGGACCTGTATAGCTATATCGAGCAAGCTATGTATGCTTATGCTATTCAAATTTGCTCATTCAGATGGAGTACATATCCCCTGAGAGAAATCTGGAGGGGAATTGTGGAGATCCTGGGCCATTATTTGGAGACCAAGGTGGCAGCCTGTTGGACCACTTGGGTTATCAAGGAGGAGGAATTCCACAACATGAGTCTCCAACACTGGATCATGGACTTTTGGTTGATCCAGCTGATGCAATTCCGTATTTATCTACAGATTCTCCGCCCTTCATGAATGATCAAATCACTTGCAATGTTATTAAATCTGCTTCAGCTAGTCCAGAATCTTCGATGAAACAACCTCAAGAACCTCTTAATATAGAATCTGATGTACAGAATGATGCAGCTGAACAAAATGTTCACAATAGTAACTCTGAAGAACAGATCACTTCTCTGGGCTGTGATGAACATCAGAACACAGAAGTGATTGGTGCAGTGTTGCCTCCAAAGCTTCTTGAAAGCAGTGGTAATGATATATCGAACTTTCAACCAGAAGCTACATATTCTGATGCCTACCATGGTGACTCTTTGTTAACTGAAAATAGTAGTAAGGGTTACCAGCTTAACAATAGTGGTGCTCCTGCTGATGATATTCCAAACTCTCCTACGCTTCAGATGGAAAATGAGGAGATGGAAAAGTTACATGAGACTTCTCACAATGAAAACAGTGGGTCAGAGGATGATCAAATGAATGGTATGAAACCTTGCCCCATTAATGGTCGAGACAATGAGAAGTTTAATACTTCAGCTGTACCTCCCTCTTGGGAACAGACAGAGCAGAAAAATCCTAGTACTAGAATTGGAAGTTCAACTCCAGACAATCAATTTGATTCTCCTCCGGACAGATTTGCAAGACTGGAAAGGGACACACCATCTCCGGATGGGAGAGTATCCCCGGAAAGGTTTGCAAGACTGGAAAGGGATACCCCATCTCCAGATGGGAGGATATCTCCTCCAGTTGAAAGTTCACATGCCCATCATTCTGAGAAGATGGAGTCACAATATCGTGCCAAAGATGTTGGTGAGTTAGCTCATTCTGAAAGCCCATCAGTAAGACATCGGTCCCGATCTTCTGAAAAACATGACCCCAGCCACAAAAGAGCCTCTTCAAGGGAGTTGTCTCCACATGCGCGACATAGTTCTCCTGTAGAAAGGAAAAGACGGAGAGAGTCTCAACATGGTGATGGGTCGCCTCGACAAAGATCTGCATCTCCCCGAAGAAGATCTGCACCCCCTCGAAGAAGATCTATATCCCCTCGAAGATCCTCACACAAGAGGAGGGAATCACCAAGAAGGGGAGACTCACCTAGGAGGAGGCACTCACCTAGGAGGAGGGAGTCACCAAGGAAGAGAGACTCACCAAGGAGGAGAGACTCACCAAGGAGGAGAGATTCACCAAAGAGGAGGGACTCCCCAAGGAGGAGGGATAGGTCAAAATCAAGGTCACCTTCGAGAAAACATGATACCTCTAGACATAGAAAAGAACATGATAGATCTCGGTCCAGGTCTCCCCACTCAAGGGATCATCACAGGCGATCTCCAAGGTGATTCCTTGCCATTAGTAACTATAAGGCAGTAAGGCTGCTGAAATTATGAATTCTTTTAAATGATCGTGCCAGGTTCATGTTTTTTAACATACTGGATTTATGATTATATACTGTCTGGACATGCATCCTTGAATAGGTCGTTTTTGTATCATGTATACTTGTATTGTAGGACTATTTATTTGGCGTCTGCATCATCATTTTTTCTGCCTGCTATTTTATTCTCTTCTATTTATTTTTGTATTGTAGAAGGCATTCACCAAGGCGCAGATCACCCCCCACCAGTCATCGCCATCGTTCACCAAGAAGACATTGGTCGCCACCTGCCAACAGGAAGACTGGATTGGGTAAGCCTGGAAAGAATCTCTTTATTGCAGGATTTAGCTATGCCACCACTGAGCGAGATTTGGAGAAGAAATTTAGCAAGTTTGGACGTGTAACAAGTGCACGTGTTGTTCGTGATAAACGGTAATTACTTCCATATTATGTTTGTATCTCCCAGCTTCCTTTGGTAATGTTGTCAACAATCTTTTTTGCGATACTCTTCTGGTTTCAGCACTTTTAGTATACTTGCTTTCATAGTGCAGTGTCATCATTGGACGAGACCTCTGTGCACCTCATGCTCATCTTTTGTTTATGTTTTTTTTTTTTCTTTTTCTTTAAACAGTTATGATTTTTTATGCTTTTGCAAATTTGAATATAATGCTTTTTGGTTGATTTGTGAAGCTGTTGCAGAATTAATCTATTAAATAGCATAGTTATTTAAACTACATTCTTCTAATAAGTCTAGAATAAGATGCTTGTACATTTTGGTAGGCAAGCTGATGTCTATACTTCATTGCACCTAAGTTTGCCATGTTGACTCCTAAATAACAGAATCTTGATGGGAACAATCCTTTTTCTTGGCTAAAAGTATAACTTAAAGAAACCGTGGCTTCTTTTTTGGTGAAATTATACAAAGTACTGGGCTTTTAAGTCAATACGTCAGAGCAAATTGCAATTGAACAGCCTTGTTATACATAACTCAAAGTAACTAAAATGAAAAGTGGAGTTGGCCTGGCAAATGGGAAATTTTCAAACTGCTTATCATTGCACTGCAAAACCTTGATTAGCTAAATTTATCCTGTCAAATCAGTAACAAACCTGAAGCAATCAGTCATAGGAGTTTGCCTGGCTTATACTCTTTACAGATTAACTATAAGAAAGCTAGTACTGCATTTTCTAGAGCTTTGGTGGTATACTTTCAGCATTGTGTTAGGGAATTTCACTGTTTTCCCCTACCTTATCCAATTAGTTCCCAGCATGCAGCAACTTTTTTGAACCAATCATGTTGATGTTGTACTCAGATATATCACTTCGATAGAATGAAGTTACTCAGTACTGTTTCCATTCTTTATAGAACTGGAGATTCCCGTGGCTTTGGATTCTTATCCTTGGAGAAGGATGAGGATGCCGATGCAGCAATCCGTGCTTGTGACGAGACTGAGTGGAATGGAAGAATCATTCTTGTGGAGAAGTCAAAGGCACCTGCATGGTGAATCTTCCGCCTTGTGGGGCTCCGCACACCATTGTTGGAGGGGGATCTCATTGCTTCACCTTGCACAGATTTTATCATTCAGGAAAAAGTAATTATCGGTATGACATACTCGGTACATGTCAAAGTTGACCCGAACCTGGCTTTTGATGCTGTACTAGGAGTAAGAGTAATAAATAATGCACTTCCTTGCTGACAGTTATTGCAAGAATAAGATGTAACGTCACACCTTAGCTTGTTTCAGGGCCCTGCTGCTGATAAGAGGGACTTAGTGGTACCTTTTAGTGTCTGCAACCTCTACACATGAAATGTGATACGTGCCTGTTCGTGAGCTGTCAGTTCTCTTCTTCACCTCCGACTCGCGCTCACTGATGGCATGAACCGATTCCGGGAGACTCAAGCTTTGTGATACTGTTGCCTACTCAAGGGTTATGTTAGTAGTTCAATAAACAACATGTTAGCTTTTCAATGTTTGCATCCTCTGAATGAGGATTTGGAAAATGTCCTATAGTTTGTGTTTTGGATTCCAGATGATGTTTAATTATGGTTGCCACACGACTCCTATGCCCTCATCTGTTGGTGAAGTATATTTTTTTTCTGCTGACATGGTTTTCCTTCCTGTATTCCTGAATCGAGGGCTGTCTGTCTATTGGCACAATATTAGTGACATGGAAATTGAGCTTGGATGCATGCCAGTGTGTTTCTTTTTAGGTGGCCTATTCGATGATAATGTGCGTACTATGTCGATGACAGCTGCTCAGGTTATGCGCCCTGTTCGCTTCTCTTATAATCCATCTTTTTCAGCTTGTTTTTTTAGTCGGAACAGTATTTTTCTTTTACAGTCGGAATAGTGTTTTGACTTGTTTTTTCAGTAAAGCGAACGGGGCCATGATATGACTCTTTTTGGTCTGATTTGTTGACGTCACAATGGTATGGTGGTTGATCGACTGAGATACTGCAGTTTTTCTCAACGATGACAACTCAGATCCTGAAGGTCGCAATCTTTCTGGAATCTATGGTCACATGTGCAGGCAAATTTTTTTTCTAAGGCAATGCGGTGCGGTGTAAAGTATTTGGTGCCTCTTACTACTCTTTTGTCGACCGACTTTGGATGCAAAGGCTCTCTGCTATAAACAAACAAAGCCGTTTTAGCTAATACACCCACACGTTTTGAACTGTCCTGTTTAGCCAATACCCCACACGTTTTGAACTGTCCTGAAATACAATTATATTTGATGTGACTTTTGTCGTTGCTGTAATACAACTATATTTGACCTGGAATGTTGTTTCATATAAGTTTTACTGTAAATTATTACTCGATCAAAAGTAGTCGTTGGAGAATCCAGACCCTCGCAGCAGATGCGCCGCACGTCGCTTGTTGATGACCAGTAAACAAAGCCATTATCTGAAGGTGAGAACTGGACAATCGTACTAGAGATAAAATAAAATATAACCCAAGTTAGAAACACACACGGCCTGTGTGACCGGATACGTTGCACAGTAGCAATCGTAGTATAAAACAGTGTGTGGTCCTTCCATTCTCTTCTATTCCTACGCTCACACGTATCGAGCTGTAGCTGTAGATTTTAATCTTTCCCGGGCACAGAGTGATAACATTAATAATTCGCACCTTATATTTTTTTTTAAAAAAATACTTTAACAAGCCTTATTTAGGCCATGTTCGGCTTGCCCCATATTCGGCTTGTTTGACTCTTTTTTTTTTCAGCCGGAACAATGTTTTTCTCTCATAACAATTCAGTCGGAACAGTGTTTTTCAGTCAGTTTCAGCCAAGTTTCAGACCAGCGAACGGGGTATCCTGTTCGCTTATACTGAAATTTAGCTTATTCTGATACTTATGCTGGAATGTTGAAAGAGGAAACACACCATTGAGAAATATGTAAGTGTCGGGTTCATAAACCCAGGGTCCCTCACGGTCCGGCTTCCCAACAAAGGCTTGGTCCAACAGACAACGTTGCGAGCAATGCGCAACTCATGGGCCGGCCCAAACACCTAAACGACGGGCCAGAAGGACAATCCAATCTCCAACCGGAAGGCCTGGTCAAGGAGGAACGACGCCAGCTTCCGACTCCGGCCCACCTCTCCGACCGGAAGGCCTGGCCAAAACACCTCTTTCGACTCCGGCCCGCTTTCCCGACCGAGAATGCACCGAACCCCTGCTTACAGCTTCTCTCCGACTGGCGCAATCAGAGCTGACTGGGACCGACCGACCGGGGACGCCCACTCGGTACGGACCAGGAAACGGACAGAGAAAGTAAGACAGGGCACTCAAGTCAACCGCAATACCGAGGAACGTACCCTGTACACCTATAGGACAGTACCGTGCGACCTCCCTGGCATAACAGAGCCCAAGCAGTGTTGTAGGCGCCGATATTTTTTCTACAGTGTTGTGGGCGCCATGAACTCCCATACCAGACAAACACGGTAAGGCTCCCCCACATGCCTCTAGACATTAACAGTGTTGTGGACGCCGACATTTACCGTACCAGGTGAATATGGTAAAACCCCCTGCATGCCTCTCGGCATCAACAGTATGGCAGGCACCGACGTCTGCCATACCAGAAGAAGAAGACGCAACCTCCCATGTGCATCTGACATCAGACAGTATTGTAGGCGTCTACCATCATCTTGTACCGCCAGCATGGGCAATAAGACTTAGTAGCATACGTACTCTCTCCCTCTCACTTGTAAGGCCATCCCCTTCATCTATAAAGGGGATGCGCTCCCTCCCAACAAAGAGATCGATCAGTTTACTAGTACACAACAACAGAACCACCAGGTATAAACCACAAGCACACGCTCGAACACTTAGTACATAGCGGGGCTCCTGTCACTCTCGTCCCATCAGACCAGAGTTCGACCGAACCTCTTGTACCCCTTGTCTTTCTCCCTTCCGTTTGTAACCCCACAGCAAACTTCGAGCACCTGGACTCAGGAATAAAGTCACCGACCGACTCAAACTGGACGTAGGGCACGTTGCCTGAACCAGTATAAACCATGTGTCATTGAGTGTTAGGCCACCTCCAATCACAACGTACAACAAAACTACAAATATTTGCGTGTTGGTCACTTTCTGCATCGATAGTTGGCGTCGTCCGTGGGGAAGATGTTGTACGTTCACACTTTTGGTCATCGGATGGCCCACTTTTCCGCCACCTTCACCATGGTGGGCTCAAGCGATATGACTCGCTTCGGCTCACTGGAGTTTCCCACACTCCCTCCTGTTGAGATGTGGGTTCCACCCATCTTCGAGCCGTCCCAGGCCTTCCTCTTCAGAAGCCTAGACTACGTCGCCGACCGGCTCGGCGTACTACTCCTCCGCGAGGAGGCACTTGTTTCGGCGCCCGTAGGAGGGGCGCCCTCCCTTGGCTCTAGGACACACGATGACTTCAACGACAAGGCGCCTGCGCTTCATTCTGAGTAAACTCTCTACTCAAAACCCGCTGTGAGTAATATACATACTGTTATTTACTCACTACTTGCTATCTTCCACCGATTATCCAGAGGGACCTCGCTGTCCCAACCGCGACCACCATGCGACCGGTTCCCCTATGGCCTCGCGTCCCCCATGGACGCGTACGCTCAGGGGCTCCGAAGGATGCCGGTGTCGCCCCCTCTCATGTCTAAATTCATGGGGATGGTGAGCTATGCTCCCACCTGTTTCCTTGACCTTATGGATGACGATATTGAGAGTGATAGCTCCAGCATCGGCAACGTGGCACCTAGCCACCGTCCGTCTCGAGAGTGCGCTATGATGGACGTTCTGGGACAGTCGCTGGTGATAGCGGAGTCCTTGCAGGCTCACACCCCTCTAGACCCTCGAACGAGGACCCTCACACTCACACGAGAGCTCGGCGCACCACACTACGCCCCATGCACATAAACCGACGAGCGGCGCCTGGGGTCACGCCCGCTAGGTCTAGTGCAACATCATGGATGGGGGGAACAATCCCCCATAGTTCGCTCAGGCTGACCAGAACATTACCACTGCGGTAATGCTTCTGTGCGACCTTCCCGAGCCGAGCGACCCCTAGGAACAGGCAATCCACCGGAACCTCCGGGCACTGGTAGAAACCACAGCCGTTCAATAGGCAAAGAGCTCCGCATCATGACACCGAGTCGTGACCTCTCTCTCCCCACCAGGGGAGTGGGGACGCACCAGACGAATTGCTCCACCCGCTCACCGCTACAGCCGCCGAGCGCGGCATAGGAGGCCGCATCTATGCCTCGGCTTGACCTGGCGCCCGCTCCACACCGATCGCCTGTATGCGAGTGGCTCAGGGCGAACCAAGACGCTCATAGCGTCATCAGCAATTGACGTTGGTCCCAGTAGGATGATGGCGTCCATCGAGCGGCAGTGATGCCAGGCGACATAGACCCCGACTAGACCATCACAAGGAGTGGTGAAACACACCCCAAGCGCGGTCGCCGGCCAGACAACTGGAGTCCCAGCTCGGATGGCCTGGGACCATAGGCCTTTGCCCGGCTTATCCAGAGAGCATCGCTCTTGCAATGCTTCAATGGAGGCCAAGGCAAAGGCAAGGCTAAGCGTGAGGATTAGGATGAGGGCCCCTCCACGTAGAGGGACAAAAAGAACAGAAAAGATCGCCGCCGACTGACCAACTCCACATTGGGCGCCACGGCTAATCACATGGGCAAGCAGCCCCAGCAGGGCCTTTCGGACCACTTCAACAAGATCATGGAGAGCATGTGCACCAACCACGCCTACCCCATCAAACACCTCTACAAGGACTACGAGCTCCTCAAGCGCCTTCTACGACAGGTAGGCGGGCCAAAGGAAGGAAAAGGCGAAGAAGCAGCGGCCATGAAAGGGGGCATAGCGGGCAAGGATCTAGACGACTGAAGGTCGAGGTGATCTAACCGAATGCCTACCGACTGAAGGACAACAACGACAATGTTCTCACCAATGCTTGGAACAGCTGTCATTTCTTCCCCTAAAATTTGGTCTTATCGTTTCCTACTTAGCGTTTGCTCCTATAGAACGCCCCGACCCAAACACTTTCGGCCTGGGTCGCTCGGGGGCTCCATGGGGGTACAATACCACCTCTCTTTTCTACTATCATATGGTAAAACTTTTTTTACCCAAACAAAAGGGAAGTTCATTCCTTTAATAACCTTATGTAACTTTGCTTTAAATATTCCAACCGATCGCACCCCGCCTCTACCTACGGTTATGGGCAGCTGAGCCTTGCGGGCCACACCCCGAGCTCTTAAGGTTGTAGCCTATGGGATGAATGAGCATGTGCAAAAAAGAAAGAATAACAAACAAAGTTATGATAAGGTAAAAATAAGGAACGAACAGGACAAGCTTCTCTAAACGAAGTAGTTCCATCACAAAAACACCTTACACAGGGGGCTCCCACATGACATTATCTTCTACATTTGCTAAAGTATTTCTACTATGGCTCCGTGGCGGCATCATCTACCGGCTCGATGGGCAAGGGAAGGGGCTGCTCGTCCTCCGACTGGGCAACATTCGGCTCGGTTGGACGTGGGGCGATGTCCACTTCTGACCTAGGCTCCACTCCATCCGTAGACTGGGCGACGTCCTCCTAACACACGCTTCTGGCCATGTCCGCATGGTGAGCATCCATCACCCACTGCGCGGAGACTTGCTCGGCCAACAACTTTGCGTGTGGCAGCAAGCTCTCCCCGAGCGACTAGATGTCCTCCGTGCTACAGCCGTCGGCATACCCACTACAGATGGTGGTGAAGTCTAGGTCTAGGTGGTACATTGCCACCGAAGTCAACACCCCCGATGCTCCGTAGAATAGCCCATGGGTGATGAGGGCTCGGACCTCATTCGAAACCTCCTCTAGCCAGATGGTGGGCGCACTAGTACTTGGCGCTGACCCAAAGATCTTCAAGACAATGAGCTGGGCAACATTGTGTATCTGGTCAAGTTCCCCCACAAGAGCACATCGCTCTTCAAGGGACTTAGCTAGCACCTCCATATTCTGGCCAAACATCACCTTGGCCGTCTTCAGGTCCTGCTCCAATGATTTCACCTTTCCACCTAGCTCTGGAAAAAGGATGACAAGCTCAGAATCAAGCTAAAGGAAGAAACCAACACGTCAAAAGTAGAAAAAGTACTTACCAAGGCGGGTGTTCTCGAGGATAGAGAGTCCCTCTACCTACCGAGTCACCTGCTTACGCAGCCGGGCGTTTGCCTCCTCCGTCCCCATCGCTCGGCCCTAAAGCGCGAGCACTTCCTGGTCTACCTCCGACCGGGCCTTTTGCTCTGACTCTAGAGCATTCTGCTCTGACTCTAGGGTCTCTAGGGATCTTTAGAGCATCGCCTCGGTGTCTGCTAGGGACTTCTACAGCTCTGCCTCGGTCTCCACCTAGCAAGCCTTGGCTGCCTCAAGCCCCCGCTCGGCGGTGGTTGCCCGCTCCACCGCGAGTAGCTCCGCCACTTGTGCCTTGTTCACCTCTGCCACCTGGTCTTGGGACTCACGGTGGGCAAACTCTAGCTCACGCTCGAGCTCAGCCATCCGGGCGTGCTCCTCTTGGAGGAAATGGGACTTACGACATGACATCCCCTCCAAGCCCTACAAAGCAAGGAGCTAACACACTAAAGCAACCGGGAAGGAACCAATGAATCAAGGACAAATCATAGAGGACTTACCTCTATGACACGGGGCAGGTCGACCATAACCTTTCGATGGAAGGACTTGACCTGCTCCAAGACCTCCTCAAGCCTCGCCCTGGTTTAGGCGAGATCAGACTCCATCGACACATCACTCTTCGTCAGGAAGTGCCAGAGCGCCACCTCCTCATCATCGTGGAGGACGAACCAAGCCTTCCTCGGGTCACCAGGGCAGGGCCACACCAGATTATGGCTCACCCTAAACCCGCTAGAAGGACCAGCCGACGATCCATCCACCGCTAGCTCCCGTGATGGCACCAGCTACTCCACCTTATCATCTGCTTCGCCACCAGAGGGGATCTCCACCGACTCATCTTCACGGCCACTAGCAGATGTTTCGGTTCCAACCCGACCACATCTCCTAGCACCTTTGGCTCCGACCGAGAGGGTGAACCGTGCGGCCCTCCACCCGATAAGGCAGGGAACCCGGTCTCCCTCTCCTCTTCCACTATAGCTGGAGGAGGAGGGGCCACAAGGGTTACCTCTGACATGACCTCCACCGTCACCACCGGGATGACTGCCAACACCGACGCCGCCACTACCACCATACTAGTGATCGATTCGAGGGGCGCCACCCCTGGAAGGGAAGGATCCACTACCACCACCCTGCTCTCCTCACCGCTCACCATGGCACGCTACAAGGTGGGCCTTCAAACCTCTTGCATGGGAGTTAGGGTGATGCTCAGCCCCATCAGCATCTAGCCACTATCAAAAAAGCACAAGTCAGTCATACTCCAAAAAACTCAACAGCAAGATTAAAAAGAAACAAAAAAGGCATACCGGGATGTAAGTGGTACGACTCTGAAGCCTTGACCTGATGACAATGGGCTCATAGGGCAAGGACCGCTCCCAGGTAGTGACCCACGCCCCATCGCTTCAACCGGGGGAGTCGACCCAACCGGCTCCTGCATAGTCTACGAAACACCATGACCTTCGGCTCGGGGCATGCTAACTAGAGCAGCTGGCGGGGCATCCTCTTGTTGCGGGTTGCACACTGGCGCTGGCCCCAACGACACGTGGGTATGAGCCTGCTCCTTCGACCACCGGGCTTGTCCCGCTGCGTCCACAATAGGCGGAGATGAGGCCGACAACGCCGCTGAAGGGCGCGGTGACCATGTCCGCTTTGCCTCCCATTCGTCGATGGCATCCACGCTTCCTCAGCATGGGAACATCGCCGTGCCTCTTTGCCCCCTGTTCGCCACCAACGGACATGGCCACAGGATCATGATGCTCCACCGAGGTCGCAACGACCTTTCGGCTTTCCTTGTCCTTGGAGAAAATCATGTCATCCCCCACCTCTACGGGGTCCTCCGACTTGAGCTCTGACTCGATGTCGCTCCTATTTTCCTCGGCCTTCATGCATCGAGCGATCTCCTTCTCCTTCTCATACTTCCATCGAGCCTCCTCGGCTTTCTTCTTCTTCTTGGCATCCACCGCCTCCTTCTAAGTGGCCTATCGAGCTGCGCCCTCTGGCCCCTTCAGAAGGTGTGGCTAGGACTTGTAAGCTTCAAGTCCCTAAGAAACAGGCGACTCAAAATCAAAAAACAGGAAAGCAAAGGGAAAAAGAACATGGAGTGAAGAAAGGGGAGCATACCAGTTTGGACACTATTATGGCATTGAGAGGTCTAGGCTTTGCATCGACCTTCTCTTTGGGCTTCAGCTGCAACACCTGGTCAAGGTGACTCCAGACCTCGTTGTTCGGTAGCTCCTCTAGAAACACATGGTCGGGGTCCGTCGGGTCGTTGTACTTCCACATCGGCCACATCCTCTCCGCCAGCGGAGCAACTCGATGGTGGAAGAGGGTGTGGAACACCCGTACCCCATTGAGGCCACGCCGCATGAGCTTTTGGAGCTCCGCCTCGATGATCTCCACCTTCTTCTTCTATTGACTGGTGGGGCCCCATGACCAACTGTCCAGTCTCTCTAGCCTCCTACCGGTGAAGGGTGGGAATGATGCCTCCGCTGGGTTCCTAATGTAGAACCATTCCCCGTGCCACCTCCGATTGGAATCACAAGAGGTATAAACGGGGTACGAGCCCCCCGCGCTCAGTTTCTTCTGCAGCGTAAAGCCTCCCACTGGCGTAGCCTCAGGCGGATTCCCCACCGACAAAGTTCACTCGGAGAACATCTGCCAAAAGAAATCCACGTGCGGCTCCATCCTGAGGAAGGCCTCACATACGGTGATAAAGCAAATGATATGCAGCACCCCAGTCCGATTGAGGTGCTACAGCTCCAAACCCCACTCGTTGAGGAGCCCACACAGGAACTAGTGCACGGGGTATCCTAACCCGTGCTCATGGAAGGCAAGGAAGGAAACAACCTTGCTGGCCCAGGGTTGCGGGAAATCCTCCCTCTCAGGAGCCCTCCAGTGTGCCACCTCCTTCGGCGGCAGAAACCCCTTCTCAGCGAAGGCCTCTAGCACCAACTCCCTCACAACGGATGACCTCCAGCCCAACATTTCGCTCCAGATTTGTGAATGTATTTGTGAGTTTTCCCCTCTCCCTCGCTCTCCCCTTTTTCTCTCATAGGAACTGCCGCGGCACTCAGATGCTCTTAGCAAGAAGGAAGAAAGAGAAGAGACGACAGATGAGGAATAGGCAAAGGAACAGGGCGAAAGCCCTCTCCTATCTCCTACTTAAAGAAAGGGTCACAACAGTTGGAAAAGGCACGACGATCAGGGGAAGGCAAAACAACGGGGGCGAAAAACCCTCTCCCTTCCCCATTCAATGCGGATGGGATATGATGGGACGTGCCCTAATCGATAAGACACACCCTGCTCGATGGAACAACGCCTAGTCAGATGGGACATGGCCTAGATATGGACCACCACTACCGCATGCCGGGCGTGAGAAACAAGGCGCCACTACACGTAGGCAGCCCTCCACCTTCCTAGGCGGGACTTGGAAATGCCCAAGCGATAGGATCTCCGCTAGGAGAGACCAATGGGCTTCCTAAGTTGATCGAATGGCTTAGGCAAACACCGAGAGATAGGTAAGGAGCAGAGGGATGCCCCATGTGGGCCATGCCAACTCTATCATGAATGATGAGCATTGATCCTAGTCGAATATTTCTGATTGGAGCTCCTCAAACCCCATCACTCGAGTCATCAAGGTAACATTACCGACCCCTTCTCTTTCTTTATATAAATCATTCATACATCCATACACACATTCATTCCATACACCCATGCCCCTAGATGATTCTACCCCGAATCGCCTAGGGGCTCAGGGGCTAAAGCATTACATATGTAGTCAAATGCATCATAACGCTCCATGTTGCATCACGAAGCAGCAATTGCCTCATTCAACATGAGCGATGACCGACCAGGGTTCAAAGGCCGGCCCACAAAGGGCTTGAGGCCGCGTTGCATCAAACAGAGCTAGGGGAAAAAATGTAGATGAGCCCTGAGCGGCCCTCGCCTAGTCTGCCCTAAAGCAGACATGGTCATCTCAACCTTCTTATTCAATCCTAAACCTCTACCAAACCCATAGAATCTCCATTGAGGGGAGGCTAGCGGGCCACCCAGGTCAGTCTCTAGAATGACCTAGGCATCTATCAGGTTGTAGGTTAACGAGCAGTAGAATATCATAAGAGGGCTATGCCGACCCCATCACGAACGACAAACCCAGATTTCACTCGATCATACCCGTTAGCGAGCTCACCGAGCTCGTCACTCGAGCTCGAGCCATCGGGCAAGCGACGTTAGCTCAGCCCCTCTGGTTGTGAGAAACCAAGGATGGGGTAACGCACAAAACTCAAATCGACCCCTATCAAGCCCAAAAAGGGCTTAGGGGCTCAACACACCTAAAACTACCTCAGTTGCATAGGCTGTACCGACGCTAGGATCCATAAGCTCCGTCTTGCCTGATCCCTAAACTAACTGCCTCGGCTACATGGGCTGCACCGATGCTAGGATCTATGAGCTCCATCTCACCCGATCCCTAAACTAGCTGCCTCGGCTATGCAGGCTACACCAACGCCATGATCCGTGAGCTCCATCTTGCCTGATCCCTAAACTAACTACCTCGGCTGCGTGGGCTGCACCGACACTAGGATCCGCGAGTTCCGTCTCGCTCGATCCCTAAACTAACTACCTCGGCTACGCGGGCTACACCGACGCCAGGATCCATGAGCTTTGTCTCGCCCGATCCCTAAACTAACTGCCTCGGCTACGCATGATAGGTCCACAAGTCCGCCTTAACTGACCCATCGGCTGCGCCCGACGCCAGAATCCACGAGCTCCATCTCGCCCAATCCTAAAAAACTACCTCAGCTGCGCATGACACCTTGGTTGACGACTCTGTCTCGACTAAAATGCATGCACACACGCCCGCTAACAAAATACCCCACAAGAGATTCTACCTGAATCACTCGAAGGCTCAGGGGCTACGCTCGTGGGTGCGCTCGCGCGCACCCACTGACGATCAAAACTTTCCCCGCTAGCAACACGAAAAACCCCCAAATGATTCTGCCCGAATCGCCGAGGGGCTCGGGGGCTACACCCGCAGGTGCACTCACGTGCACCCGCCATCAAGATAAAAAATTCCTAGACGATTCTACCCAAATCGCCCGGGGGCTCGGGGGCTCCTATCAGGTTCATAAACCCGGGGTCCCTCACGGACCGATTTCCCAACAAAGGCTCAGACCAACAGACAATGTTGCGAGCAACACGCAGCTAATGGGCTAGCCCAAACACCTAAACAATGGGCTAGAAGAACAATCCAATCTTCGACCGGAAGGCCTGGTCGAGGAGGAACGATGCCCGCTTCTGACTCTGGCCTAGCTCTTCGACCGAATGGCCTCACAAAGGAGGAATGGTGCTCGTTTCTGACACCGGCCCACCTCCGGACGCCCTCTCCGACCAGAAGGCCTAGCCAAAACACCACTTCTAACTCCAACCTACTTCTTCGACCGAGAATACACCGAACCCCTGCTTATAGCTCCTCTGCGACTGGCATAATTAGAGCCGACTAGGACCGACTGACCGGGGACGCTCGCTCGGTAAGGACCAGAAAACAGACGGAGAAAGTAAGGCAAGACACTCAAGTCAACTGTAATACCAAGGAACGTACCCTATACACCTACAGGACAGTACCCTGTGACCTTCCTGGCATAACAGAGCCCAAGTAGTGTTGTAGGGGCCAACATTTTCCCTACAGTGTTGTGGGCGCCGACATTTATCGTACCAGGTGAATATGGTAAAACCCCCACATGCCTTTGGACATCAACAATGTTGTGGGCACCGGCATTTATTGTACTAGGCAAACATGGTAAAACCCCCTACATGCCTCTCGGCATCAACAGTATGGCAGGCATCGACGTCTGCCATACCAAAAGAAGACGACGCAACCTCCCACGTGCATCTGACATCAGACAGTATTATGGGTGCCTACCATCATCTTGTACCTGTTGGCGTGGGCAACAAGACTTAATAGCATACGTACTCTCTCCATCTCACTTGTAAGGCCATCCCCTTCATCTATAAAAGGGGATGCGCTCCCTCCTAGTAAAGAGATCGATCAGTTCACTAGTACACAACAACAGAACCATCAGGTTCAAACCACAAGCACACGCTCGAACACTTAGCACATAGCGGGGCTCCCATCACTCTCGGTCCATCAGACCAGAGTTCGATCGGGCCTCTTATACTCCCATATTTCTCCCTTCTGTTTGTAACCTCACAGCAAACTTTGAGCACCTGGGCTCAGGAATAAAGTCACCGACTGATTCAAACTGGACGTAGGACATGTTGCGTGAACCAGTATAAATCCTATATTATTGAGTGATAGACCACCTCCGATCACAATATACATATATCTATAAATATTTATATGTTAGTCGGTTCCTGGACCGACATTAAGATTGAGAACAGCGTCATCAGTCGTATCTCTGCTCCGAAAAAGATTAAACTGGACCCATTAGACTACCCACGGTGAAGCCGGATGCTACGTCTCACCCTACTATTTTTTCAGCGCTGACTTGTGGGTCCATGTCTGCCTGGCATCCCACCCCGCTCGGCCACCACACGTCCACGTCGTCCTATACTCATGCCCCCGCCCTCGACCCTCCCCGTCTCCCATGGACGCCGCCACGCCTTCTGGTTCTCGACGCTGGTGTTAGGCCACCTCCTCTGTGTGGCCTCACCGGAGTAGGAAGGGCTCCCGTTGTCCATGTCATGCCTCTTCCTTCCTCTCGTTCGACAGAACACGCGTGTGGGGGAGATCGGCCACGCCTCTTCTTCCCGCACCGCCCGCCGCTAGAGTTCCGGCGACTTTCTCCGGCGATCTGATGATGGCCAGATCGCTTCCCACATCCCCTTCTTCTTCTTCTTCTTCTTCTTCTTAAAATGATCCCTAGGGTTGGGCTGACATGGCCTGATGGCAGTGCACGGCTGAGGCGATGCTGGGCCTGCTCTTCGCCACCATGGTGGTGGGAGGCTACCTCTAGGGCGCCGGAATGTTGAAGGACCTGGGCAAGCTCCTAGCGGAGCTAGGGCGGCCACGACCTGCTGTGCCATGTCTGCATCATCACCGCGCTCACCAGTGCACTCTTCACTAATAACACCTGCTGCGTCGTGCTCACCAAGTTCATGCTGGAACTCGCCGTCGACCGTAGCCTCCCCGCTAAGCCCTTCTTGCTCGCGCTCGCCACCAGCGCCAACACCGTCGAGAAGCTGCTCACGGATGGGCAAGTTCAAGCATCCAAGTTCCTGGAAAAACTAAATCTCTGTCTATGTACCTGTCTCTTGTTATTATCTTTTCTCCTATGCATTGCGATGAATGTAGGGCGGTGACTGGAGCAGTGGCTTGATTAGGTGATTGCTGCTGCTCTTGCGACTTGCAACTTGATCTATTCTTGGAGGATTATTTTAGTTTGCTCTTGGATTAGTTTGTGATTGTGCTAATGGGAGTGATGAACTGATGATTAGCTGTGGATTAAAAACTTTTGATTAATAGAATTATAGAAGTTTATTTAAGTATTGGAGTTACGACAAAACTTCAATCTTTCAGCTAAAATTTTTCAATGTTTAAACAATTAAGGACCAAGTGTATATGATGAAGCATTTTCCCTTTTGGTTTGAGAATTATAATGATGAAACTGGAATCATATATAAGATGAGGCTTACCATAGTAATCTCTTAAGCTATAACAAATTTTGGTTTGAGAATTAGAATTATGAAACTGGAATCAAATATTTTTTTGTACACTCCCTTTAGTTTCCTTCCCTTTTCCTAGGGGTTAAATCATCTTTGCCTTTTTATTTTGGGAGCAGCTGGTTCGTGATCTGAATATTTGTTTTCGAGAAACATAGTTGGCTGAAACCACCATTCTCTTTCATTTATGCCAATTTGAATCACATTGTTGACACCGTTTTTTGCACGTGTCAAAATGATCGGAGTGGACTAATCGGTAGGAGGAAAGTTACTGTATACGCTGACAGCCGATGAAAGTCAGCTTATAAAGATGGTTGCCGATGATTGGTGGTGATCGATGGAAAGGTTGATTTAGACTCGGGCGTTGCCGATGAGGTTGGAGGTGTTATTGTCGATGCCGATGAAGGAAGGTTTGAAGACTACTGCCGATGAAACAGGAAGTATGCCGATGGAGAGGAGGTCGGTGAGATTTCCATCGTAATTGAGGTGGATAGGGAAATAGATAGGAGTTGATTTCCTTTTCTGTATTTATTAGAATATGATTCATGTAAGAGTCACGTATTTCCTTAGGTATGGATTTGGTGTCCTAGTTATGTTTGGTTATGTCTCTTTAGATCAGGGTATAAATATGGATTGAAGGGCAATGTAAAATATATATCAATCAATATCAAAACCAATTTTTACTCCTATTTGCATCTACTTACTTTTCGGCGACTTCGTCAATTTGCACATTTTTCTTTTTATGAGTTCTCATTGATTCGGCGAGTTGCATCACAGTGCAACCTTCGGCGATTCTCGAGTTCCGCATGAGTACCTCTTGGCCGTGACTTCCGGGCATATCGCTGTTGTCAGGACCAAAGTGCTCGTATCTTCATCCTTGTTGATTAACAGGTCAAATCAACTGGCACGCTTTGGATATCGATTCGGGTATTAGCCCTTTGTGTTTGCAGATCTACTTTTGCATCAACACATCTTTTGGCACGCTCGGTGGGACCAATCAATCCGATCAATATGTTCAATTCCGAGATCAATTCAGAGAACATTATCGCGATATCAGAAGAAGATCTTAAGGAAGAGCAGAGGCAGGCTATGGAAAAAGCTGTAGAAGAATACAGGCAGCTTTGTCTGAAATCGTTTAGCCTGAACAAGAGTGGACAAGTCATCCAGAAGCAAGATTTGCCGTTGCCTCGGTAGGTTACCTTTGACTCCAATCCTGGTAAACTTCAAGAGATGGTTAATTCTGTAGTAAATCATGCTTTAATTAATCATTCCAATGTGTTGTCCAATACTGTTCATAATGCTATGGTTCGAACTCTCAAAGAAGGATAAACGGCACCGCATTATGTTGGGCCTGCCTATCATCAACCAGAGCTGGTATCTGTTAATACTCGATTGGCTCCCTCGGCCGTTGTGGGTACAGAAGTTACTTCTCCTCCAGTATCGATAGGCTTACATAATATTCAATCTACACCGATACGATCAGATCCAGTACTACTAGGAGGACGAGTTCAGCTTAATATAGATCTATCGGCATCAGCTATGTCAGGCCCTGTGTCTTAGAATAGCCAGATTCCTACTAATTGGTGGGGATATGGTATGCCTCAAGAGTCCTCTACTTTCAATCCTGGGTTACCTCAAGTATTTGACGCAGTGGGAAAAGCTCCTATACCATCGGCTGTTTCGCCGATGGCTCAAGTGCCTCAATATGCCACAGCAACTACTGTGCAACCAACTCTAGGAGGTTTCTAGATGCCTTTGGTTCAAACACCCAATTCAAGTCCATCGGCAAGCTTACTGCCGATGCAGCAGAAAGCCCCTGCTATGAGTCAAACTGGGGTTCAGTTCATGCCTCAAGCTGGTTATAATTATCCAACAATATCAGCAAATTACCAGCCATTGGTAAGTTTTGTACCGATGAGTTCTAATAATGGTTGGCCAGGACAGTTACCTGTTCAACATACAGTTCAGCAAAATCAGCAGGTTGCAGGGGTTCAACAAGGTCATATGCAAGCTGGTTTCCAGAATCAAGCATCGGCAGCTCAGCCGATGAATCTTTTCCAGCAGGTTAATGGACCACAAGTAACGGCAAATATGCCGATTGCTGGAGATCGTGGGCCACAAAGATATGTGGAGGGATATCAGCAGGTACCTCCTATAGAAATTTAGCTAGTTCGTCAGCAGGAGGCTAGTGCTTTTTGGGCTGATAAGATAACAGAAATTATGAAGGATCAATTTGGGATAAAGCCCAAGGTCAATACTTATTCTTATCGGACTCCTTACCCCCCTATATATGATTTAATTCCTCTCCCAAATCGGTACAAGGTACCAGATTTTACTAAATTCTCTGGGCAAGATGATACATCAACAATGGAACACGTCAATCGCTTCATTATTCAATGTGGAGAGGCTGGTAGCAGAGATGAATTAAGAGTTCGATTATTTTCATCATCTTTGTCTGGATCAACATTTACATGGTTCATTTCATTACCACCAAATTCTATTTTTACCTGGGCTGATCTAGAAAAATAATTTCATAAGTATTTCTTTGCTGGAATTCATGAAAAGAAGCTTACCGATTTAGTAAAATTGAGACAGCGAAATGATGAATCGGTAGAAAGCTTTGTGCAAAGGCTACAAGATGTAAAAAATAAGTGCTACAGCCTAGTGCTGGATGATCGGCAGCTTGCCGATTTGGCTTTCCAAGGGTTATTGCCACATCTCAAAGACAGATATGCTTCTCAGGAGTTTGAAAGCCTCAGTCATCTTGTGCAAAGGATCTCTGATCAAGATACTAGGGTCTTTGAACCTAAAAAGAATTGGAGTAAAAAAATATCATTTGTTGAAGAAGTAGGAGATTCTGATTCTGATGAAGAACCAGTTATTGGCTTAGCTGAGTGGGTTAAGAATAAAAAGCCGATATCTTGTCCCTTTGGTCAGAAAGAGCTAGAAAAGTTTACCTTTGATATCACCAAGGCTGACAAAATATTTGATCTTCTGCTTCAAGAGGGCCAAATTAAGCTGCCACCTAATCATGTTATCCCATCGGCAGAAGAGTTGAAGAAGATCTTGTACTGCAAATGGCACAATGCAACTTCACACAGTACAAATGGGTGTAAGGTGTTCAGGCAATAGTTACAATCGGCTATTGAATCTGGGAGAATTAAGTTTGGTATTTCCAAGGCCCAGAAGCTGATGAAAATTGATCAACACCCGTTTCCAGCAAATATGTTGGAGACCAAAGGGAAGACCAAGGTATTGACGTCAGAGGCTGCTGAGAAAAACGCATCAGTGGATCCCCAACATCGGATAACTACCGATGATGCAAAAAGTAAGGGTTTGCTGGGAGAAAGCAGTAATTCCAAAAATTCTCCTCGACCTAGCATTGTGATTACTCATCGAAGGCAGCAGGAGAGTTGGCGCCAGCGAAATGACCGATATCGACAACAGCAAGAAGAGAGATGTCAGGAAGAATGGCATCGGCATAAAGATCATTGGAGGTGCCCGTTTTTCATTCATTGCTGGGAAGAAGGTATTAAATTACCAACTGTTGAAAATTGCCCTGAGTGCAATGGTTATTATGGGGTCAATCGGTTAGAAAGGAGGTTTCAACCTGGCAATCAGGGTTTATTTATTAATGAGCCGATCAGAGGCAGAGCATCAGTGCATGATCGGCTAGGGGGCAGACTAAGTGTACATGAGAGGCTTGGTAAACGCGCTGGATATTTTCCAAGGAATCAAGAGGAGCTTGAAGAGATGGCAAACGCAAGAGTTCTCGATGCAGAAATATTCTACAGGGACCCTAATATACGCCGTGTAGAATCAACTAGGACCTGTTATCAGCCGGTTTGGAAAACCAAGTTTCCTCGATGGTGCCCGGAGGGTCTGACAAAGACATAGAGAAGGAGGATGCAACGTGAGCATCAGGAGGATTTATACCGAGAGGAAAATTCTTTCAATGAGAGGTCCGGTCATCAGCAGTGGCAGATAAAACACAAAAATAAGGGTCCATCGACAGACGTTAATATGGTATTCATGTTGCCAATGGAGTTTTTGGCACTATCTGATAATGAGGAAGAAGTTGTTCTCTCTGATCAAGTAGCTCAGTTGACACTAGATCCAATGATGGCTGTTTTTGAGAAACCTACTGATGACGAGAGACAGCATCTTAAGGCTTTATTTGTGAAAGGCAGAGTTGATGGGCAGCCTGTATCTAAGATACTTATCGACGGAGGGGCTGCAATTAATATTATGCCTTATGTGATGTATCAGAAACTTGGTAAGGGAGATCAAGATTTGGCCAAAACCGATATGATGCTGAAGGATTTTGAAGGCAATGTGTCACCGGCTAAGGGGGTAGTATGCGTCGAATTGACTATCGGCAGCAAAGCCTTGCCAACAACGTTCTTTGTCATTAATGGCAAGGGTGCATATAATCTGCTTCTAGGGAGGGATTAGATTCATGCTAATTGTTGTGTTCCTTCTACAATGCATCAATGCCTCATACAATGGACTAGGGATAAGATTGAGTTTGTCCCTGGTGATTCTTCTTATATCATCGCATCGACAGAATCAAATACTTATGAGCAAACTAAATGCATATCAGGAGAGGTTTGGGAAAAAGAGTTCCTTAGAGTTGTTGATTATGAAATTCCACCGATCCAAGCAGTCGGTTCTGAAGAAGAGTTTTAATGGATAGGTTTGCCGATGATGGAAAATTAGGTCAAGGGTTCACATCGGTAGATGATTTAGTAGAAGTAGATATTGGTGATGGCGATAGGCCAAGGCCTACTTTTATTAGTGCTAAGTTAGATTCTAAGTGTAAGCAGCAAATAACTGATTTGTTAAAAGAGTATAAAGATTATTTTGCTTGGGATTATACTAAGATGCCTGGATTAGACCGATCGATAGTTGAACATCGGTTACCTATCAAATCTGGATTTTGGCCACATCAGCAGCCAGCGTGCCGATGCAACCCTAATATACTTCCTGACATTAAGGCTGAAATAACTAAATTAATTGAGGCGAAGTTTATTCGGCAGTGTCGATATGCAGAGTGGATCTCTAATGTGGTTCTTGTTTATAAGAAAAATGGAAAACTTCGTGTTTGTATTGATTTCAGGAATCTTAACAAAGCCACACCGATGGATGGCTATCCAATGCCGATTGCTGATTTGTTGATTGATGCTGCAGCCGGACATCAAATTATCAGCTTCATGGATGATAATGCAGGTTACAATCAAATATTCATGGCTGAAGAAGATATTCCCAAGACTGTTTTCAGATGTCCAGGTCATGTAGGGTTGTTTGAGTGGATAGTCATGACATTTGGTTTAAAAAATGCCGGTGCTACTTATCAAAGAGCTATAAACTTTATTTTTCATGAATACATCGGCACATTAGTGGAGATCTATATTGACGATGTAGTGATTAAGTCTGGAGATATCACAAAACATCTAGCCGATCTACGAAAGATACTGGAGTGCACAAGGAAGCATGGATTGAAGATGAATCCTAATAAATGTGCATTTGGTATATCGGTAGGTCAATTCTTGGGTTTTATGGTGCATTAGCGGGGCATTGAAATCAGTAGGAGGTCTACTGATGCAATTAACAAGGTGGTTGCTCCTGCCAATAAAACTGAATTGCAATCTTTGATCGGTAAGATTAATTTCATTAGAAGATTCATATCTAATCTGTCGGGTAAGATCAAGGCTTTCAGTCCATTACTTAAATTGAAAGCCAATCAGGAATTTGTATGGGGAGCTGAGCAGCAGTTAGCCCTAGACGAAATTAAGAGATATTTAACAAATCCTCCAGTGCTAGTTCCACCTCAACACGGGAAACCTTTCATGTTGTATTTGTCAACTGATGATACCGTTATCGGTCCAGCTCTTATTCAGGAATTTGAAGGGAAAGAACGTGTTATTTATTGTTTGAACAGAAGACTAGTGGATGCTGAGACGAGGTATTCGGCCATCGAAAAATTATGTCTGTGTTTATACTTTTCTTGTGTCAAATTAAGACATTATCTGTTATCTGCCGAATGTACGGTCATATGCAAAGACGACGTAGTCAAGTATATGCTGTCGATGCTGATATTAAGTGGTAGAATCGGCAAGTGGATGTTGGCATTGTCAGAATTTGAACTACGTTACGAATCGACTAAGGCAGTTAAGGGGCAAGTTATGGCTGATTTTGTCACTCAGCATTGTAATACAGTAGACTCTCTGGAGGTTGCTCCTTGGACACTTTTCTTCGATGGGTCTACATGTGGAGAAGGAGCAGGTATCGGCATTGTGTTGATTTCACCTCAAGGAAGGAAGTATGAGTTTTCATTGCCGATTGCTGCTACATCGACAAACAATCAGGCTGAATACCAAGCCTTGATAAAAGGTTTAGAATTGCTGAAGGAGATACGTGCCGATGTTGTTGAAATCTTTGGTGATTCTATGCTAGTTATAAATCAATTGGCTAGGATTTATGAATGCTGGAGTGAAGTTTTAATTTCGTATTATGAAAGATGTTTGCAATTATTGAAAGGGTTTAGAGATTTTTGTCTTGAACATATTTCTCGACTACATAATGAAGAGGCTAATCGACTAGCTCAGCATGCTTCAGGGTATCAGCCTATTCAGGAAGTGCTAACATCGGCAGTCGATACCGATGACTGGAGAAAGGAGATTGTCGATTATTTAAAGGATCCATGTAAAAAGGTTGAAAGACGTATAAGGTTCCAAGCTACCAAGTATGTGCTCCTCGATGATGAATTATATTATCGAACTATAGATGGAGTTTTACTCAGATGTGTTAGCAGTGATGAATCGAAAAGTTTGATGGGTGAAATTCATGAAGGAGTGTGTGGAGCGCATCAATCGGCTTTCAAGATGAAGTGGATGATCAGAAGGAATGGATACTATTGGCCAACTATTCTTGAAGATTGTTTTAAATATTTTAAAGGATGTTAGGGGTGTCAAAAGTTTGGTAATATTCAAAGAGTGCCTGCATCAGCTATGAACCCTATAATTAAACCTTGGCCGTTCCGGGGGTGGGCTATTGATCTCATTGGTCAGATTTATCCGCCATCAAGCAAAGGACATAAATTTATTCTGGTTGCTACCGATTATTTCATAAAATGGGTTGAGGCAATTCCTTTAAAAAAGGTGACATCGGCTAACATGGTTGATTTTGTGAAAGAGCATATTGTTTACCGATTTGGTATTCCTCAAACTATCACTACCGATCAGGGTACTATGTTTACATCGGGAGAATTTGATGAGTTTGCTATGGGTATGGGAATTAAAGTTTTAAATTCTTCTCCATATTATGCTCAAGCTAATGGTCAGGCTGAGGCTTCTAACAAAGGGATCATCAAACTCATTAAGCGGAAGATTGAAGAAAATCCTAGGAGGTGGCATACAGTATTAAATGAAGCCTTGTGGTCGTATCGGATGTCATGTCATGGTGCAACCAAAGTAACGCCTTATCAGTTAGTATATGGACATGACGCAGTATTGCCTTGGGAAATTAAAATTGGCTCTAGACGAATACGTTCTCAAAATCAGCTGACAGCCGATGATTATGATACTCTTATGAAGGATGAGTTGGAAGATGTGGTGGGTCATCGGTTAAGGGCTTTAGTTAGCATTGAAGAAAATAAGAAAAGAGTAGCCAGATGGTATGACAAGAAGGTGAAGGTAAAAGAGTTTGCCAATGGAGATCTGGTCTGGAAATTGATTTTACCGATTGGGACTAAAAGTTCAAAGTTTGGAAAGTGGTCTCCTAATTGGGAAGGTCCATATCAGATAAATTGGTCTGTTCCTGGTAACGCATATATTCTAGAAACCCTCGAAGGGGTTGTGTTTCCCAGAGCATTAAATGGAAAATATTTAAAGAAATATTACCCTAGTATCTTGATGGATGCATAAAAGTATAAGTGCCGATAACAGTCCCATCGGCTAGAATTATACAAGGATGTCAATGTCTCGTAAAGTGCCGATGCAATAGACAAGATTTACAAATTTAACAAGGATTGGATAGCTAATATCACACGTAGGCGAATTTGGTCGGCTTCCTTCATTTCTTTGATGTCTTCATCGGCAGCACCTTCCACAGGCTTGAGTTTTTTCTTCGTGGCCAAGGCTTTGCGAGCCTGAGTGTCTCTTTCTTGCTGAAGGGCCTTGATGGCATTAGGTAGCTGGCTTTCTTCTTGTTGAGCATGAGTTAAGGCTGCCTCGACTTCTTTCAATTCAGCCAATAGAGCCATCTTCTTTGTCAATAAATCTAAGATTTTCTGCTTAAGTTCAGCGCCCGAAGTCTGCAAGTTGCCGATGCCCTTGTGCTTCTCATCGGCAATTTGTTTCAGTTGTAGCATCTCTTCTTTGAGTTGAGCCTGAGCTGCTCTATCGGCAATACGTTGAGCAGCCCGTTGATATTGCAGTTGGCGGCTTTCTAAATGGGCTGCTGGGAAGAGTACTTCTTCAACATCGGCAAGGACCTGGCCACGTATTGTTTTGAAAATTGCCTTTGTGAGGTCCGAGTCATCTACCAGTTGGGCGGTATCCTGCTGTAATAAGCTCAGGAGAGCTTCCAACTTGGACTTAGTTTCTGCCGATATTGTTCCCAGTGCAAGGGAAGAACTTGTTTCCTCTCCATCATCGTCAGAGACGTCAATGGCAAAGGAGAATAGGCTATTTGGGGAGTCTTGTTCCTAAGGAAAAGAAAAGGAGGTCAGTTAAGGATATGTATGAGTATTGTAAATCAACTAGGTCAGTCGGTTTACCTGTTTCAAGGCAATTTCCTGTGCTTGACTGGAGGAAGCAGCCTGGAGTATGCCGTGTGGGGGATCGGCTAAGCTTGCCGATGGGATATCCTCTGTGACCTCATCGGTGGTTGGCTCTTGGGGTATGATGACCGATGACATTGGGGCAGATGTGGGGATTGGCATGGACTTCTGTCATTTTGGCTATGCCTCGACATCTGTTAAGGCTTTGCGCTTTGCTTGGGCATCGACAATGGTTGGCTGGGGGGCATCAGCACTTGTTGGTTGTGAAGCTTGGACATCTGGTACGCTTGCCGATGTACCCATTTGTTGCTACAAAACAAGTGTAAGGTGTGATATTTAACAGATAAAATGTGAAATCAAAGGGATACCTCTGAAGGTTTGTCAGAAGAAGTGGTGCTTGATATTAGAGGAATTGCCGATGACAATCCAGCAGCGGCTCTTACCCCTTGATGATTAATGTTGATACAGTTTGTGATCAGCATAAGTAGAAATAGATAGGGTTGTTACCTTGAATGCCTTGACCAAGGTTGTAGCAGTAGCCGATGGAGTGGCCCTAGCTGTAGCCAATTTGGACTTGGAGGTGATGGTCTTGGCACGGATCTTCTGGTGAGTCAAAGTAGCCAAGGTAGGGGCGTTGTAGCCGATCGGTGATATCGGGGAAACAGGCTGAAGATCGAAGGGTTTCCCACTTTTGCTCATAGATGGTGCTGGGTTGTTAACCTGTCATAAGAAAGTCAGTTACCGATATATGAAGGGAAAAAGTAGAAGGGAGTTAAAAGAAACTTACTGCATCATCGGGGATGGCGTATTCAGAGTCGATCATGTGCCGATATGTGTGAGCAGATGTTGCAAACAGTTGTTCCTTCCACTCTCGCCACCATTGCTTATATGATTCGGTGATGAAAGATACTGGTGTCCAGATGGATATATTGACATCTGTAGTATCGGCATTGGGGGAGAGTCGCACTATCTTATTCCAATCTGTTCCGCAGGTGATTGTTTCTCTAGGTTTGATCACATCAGCAAAGCAAAGTTTGATTGGTAGTTGCCCAAAAGCCAATTGACAGGATACTACCGATGGGTTGTAAAATTCATACGTGATGTTGGTGTTTTCCTGCTACCGAATGTGTTTACTGGAATTGCCCTAGGAGTAATGATGGCCATCATGAGTTCATTATTTTGATTCAGAGTGTCATTGGCAAAGTTGAAAAGAAGGGGGAATCTGTTTTCTTCGTCAACATAAGGTACCCAGGCCCTATGATCACGAGAAAGGCCATTGTAGAAGCTTTGAAAGAATCTGCCGATCTGGTCTTCATTGGCCTCTGTCCCAGGAAGGACAATTATGGCTTCACCAAAATTGAGGGGTGAGCGTGTTGCCGATTCCTCGTCCCCAAGCATGTGGTCTTCAGTAATTTTGTCGTGGGAATTGTTGGGCAAAGAAGTCCTATTGCAAACGTTTGTGCATATGGGCATTCAGCCACATGTTGATAAACCACCACGGGCCTCCTAAGTTGCCGATGGGTTCGCCAAGCAAAAGTTTCTAAGACACTTGATGAAGAAGATAATAAGTGGAGCTCAGAAGGTATCGGCCAAGAGGGAACCTTACACCATTAGCCAAGAGTTCAGCTGTGGGGAGGAAAGCGTTGGTTGGTCCTACTGATCGACCACAGAAGATAAATTTTTCTAACCACATATTCAAGAATGTGGCATGTTCCCTCTGGTTAACTATCCCGGTCTTCTGGTATTCTTGAATGTATCCCGTCCAACCGCCGATGTTGCGGGTATTCACCCTATATTCAGATTTTCTACCATAGATGGAGCCTTCATCGGCAGTTGAAATATCCAAGCCAGTAAGCATGTAGACATCGGCAAGTGTGGGAGTAGCTGGGCCATGTCCAAACATAAAAGTGTTTGTTGTGTCTGACCAGAAGTAAGCAGCTGCAATCATCATTGACTCATTCTTTTGCATATCGGCAATAGATAGCCTAATGCATTGGTCTAGTTTCTGTTCTACCCAGTGTACTTGCATTGACCTATTGACCCTTAAGTACCAGTCTTTCCACCCTTTTATGGTTTTGGGCCTAGATCGGAATGTATCTTTCCATAAATTCAGAGAAAAATTTTGGGCTCTAAAGGGGATTCTATTGACCTCTGCATTAATCAAATCAGTTGGATCTGGGTTGCCCATTGGTCCTAGGCATTGGATATGTGGCTGATCGGTTGGAATAACTAATTTGTTGCGCAGTTCCTAAGTTTAGAGGATTCAAAGAACAAAAGAAAAGAAAAATTACCGACTGTATGAACTAGCAAAGACCAGAGGAATCGAGGTAAAAGGTAACAGAAGAGGAACGAACCGCAGGGACGTCGAAGTTGATTGCCATTATCTTGAGGTAGATGGGGGCACAGGCCAGAGAATCGAAGTTGACGCTGGAGAAGAAGTCTTGTTGGTTGAGGTCGCGCAGTTGTTCATCGGAGTCGCCGCTGGAAAGAAAGAATGCCAGAGATTGGAATATAAGGATAGAAGACGAGCGTTCCAGAGAAATCTATTTATAAGCCGCTCGAAGTAGGGGTATTTTGGACTTATCTCTATGCCGCTAGCATGTAGGTCAAGGTAGTTCAGGTGGATATGGTAACTGTTCGCACGGTAATCAAGGGATTGTACAGATGATTCGATGGCAAGTAATCATGACTTGGAAGAGATCTTGATACAGGATATTTTAATTCTAAAAATGGCAGCATTATTATGTTAGGATCTTGCCGATGAATTATTGTTTCGGTGTCTTAACCATAATCAGGGCAAGAATGGTTGGGAATTGTGCGATATTTGCTGAGGTGCGTGAATCAGGATTAGATTTGATTAAATTTGATAACAGATCAAGTTTTGGCTTGGAGGATGAGTTGCAGTAAATGGGCAAAGGCAAACGTTATCTAGAGTAAATTTCGGAGCATTAATGGTTTTATACTCCGAAATTGGGGGGCATGTGTTGACACCGTTTTTTGCACGTGTCAAAATGATCAGAGTGGACTAATCGGCAGGAGGAAAGTTACTGTATACGCTGACAGCCGATGAAAGTCAGCTTGTAAAGATGGTTGCCGATGATTGGTGGTGATCGATGGAAAGGTTGATTTAGACTCGGGCGTTGCCGATGAGGTTGGAGGTGTTATTGTCGATGCCGATGAAGGAAGGTTTGAAGACTACTGCCGATGAAACAGGAAGTATGCCGATGGAGAGGAGGTCGGTGAGATTTCCATCGTAATTGAGGCGGACAAGGAAATAGATAGGAGTTGATTTCCTTTTCTGTATTTATTAGAATATGATTCATGTAAGAGTCACGTATTTCCTTAGGTATAGATTTGGTGTCCTAGTTATGTTTGGTTATGTCTCTTTAGATTAGGGTATAAATATGGATTGAAGGGCAATGTAAAATATATATCAATCAATATCAAAACCAATTTTTACTCCTATTTGCATCTACTTACTTTTCGGCGACTTCGTCAATTTGCACATTTTTTTTTACGAGTTCTCATTGATTTGGCGAGTTGCATCGCAGTGCAACCTTCGGCGATTCTCGAGTTCCGCGTGAGTACCTCTTGGCCATGACTTCCGGGCGTATCGCTATTGTCAGGACCAAAGTGCTCGTATCTTCATCCTTGTCGATTAACAGGTCAAATCGACTGGCACGCTTTGGATATCGATTCGGGTATTAGCCCTTTGTGTTTGCAGATCTACTTTTGCATCAACACACATGAAACCTCTTGTCTGGGACTGTCGACAAAAGATGCTCGGTAGTCCACCGAGGGGTATCCCATGATGGTAGATTTGACATAGAGATGAGTAAGATCAGAAGCGAGATGGTAATACAAGCACCAAGACATAAGATTTAGACAGGTTTGGCCGTCAGTATAACGTAATACCTACATCCTATGTTCTGATGTATTGTATTAAGATGTATGGATCATGTCCACTAGGGGACCCCTGCCTCTCCTTATATAGTCTGAAGGGACATGGTTATAAGGAAAGTATCCTATTTGGTAGTATACAATAGCTTGCGGTGCACGTCGAGCAGCGCCGTGCATGCCTTGATCTTATGGGCTGGGCCACCTCTGATGGTGCGACCCATGTCTTGTCTTGTGGATACTAGGAGCCATACCCCCATAGCTAGTCCCCGAGCCTAACAGTAGGTGACGTAGTCATGTGGTGCCAGGGTCAGAAAGTAGAAGACCAGCCGAGTAGACAGCTAGTCCCTGGGCATAGCCTCAAGATGAGAACATGCACATTCACCGCAAGGTGAAGTGTGCCCACTTAGTCCCTGAGCCTGCTAGAAGATGAAGAATGAATCTTATAGCAGGGTCAAAGAAAAATAAGTCTAAAAGTTTGCTGACGTCATCTGACATACGCGTATCAAGACCCCAGACGTGCTGCCCAAGATCAGCACCCTGATCCGAACAGCATGGAGCAGCTTGATAGCACACTAATAAGACATAGCAAGATCTGACCACCAAGGGAGCACCGAGGAGTCCCCAGCGTCACTGGCGATATTCGAGCACCAAGGAGCGAGGAGTCCTCGGTCTCGCTGGCGATGACCGAGCATCGAGGAGCGAGGAGTCCCCGGTATCGCTAGCGATGACCGAGCATCAAGGAGTAAGGAGTCCCTAGTGTTGCTGGCGATGTCCGAGCACTGAGGAGTGAGGAGTCCCCGGCATCGCTGGCGATGACCAAGCACCGAGGAGCAAGGAGTCCCCAACATCGCTGGTGATGTTCGAGCACCGAGGAGCGAGGAGTCCCCGGCATAACTAGCGATGACCGAGCACCAAGGAGCGAGGAGTCCCCGGCATTACTGGCAATGATCGAGCACCGAGGAGCGAGGAGTCCCCGGCGTCGCTGGTGATGACTGAGCATCGAGGAGCGAGGAGTCCCCAACATCGCTGGTGAGGTCCAAGCACCGAGGAGTCTTCGGCGTAGCTAGCGAGGTCCGAGCAGTGAGGAGTTCCCAATGTAGCTAGCGATGTCCGACAACCGAGGAGTCCTTGACATAGCTAGCGACGTCCGAGCAACGAGGAGTTCCCAGCGTGGGCTATCGAGCTTGGCATCAACATTAATTTCTCTAAAGAGGAGGGGCTAATGGTCATCAACATTAATTTCTCCGAGCAGTCAAGAGCGCGACTATAGCCCCAACTGACCCCTAGGTCCTGACCACATCTCGCTCCTAATCTCACTCACCTCTTTTTACCTTAGCACCACCTGCCCGTGTCCCCAGCGTCGCTAGCGATGACCGAGCACCGAGGAGCGAGGAGTCCCCGGCGTCGCTGGTGATGACCAAGCACCGAGGAGCAAGGAGTTCCTAATGTCGCTGGTGATGTCCGAGCACCGAGGAGCGAGGAGTCCCCGACGTTGTTGGTGGCGTCCGAGCACCGAAGAGTCCCTGGCATCACTGGTGATGTCCAAGCACCGAGGAGTCCTCGATGAAGCTGGCAATGTCCGAGCACCGAGGAGTCCCCGGTGAAGCTGGTGAGGTCCGAGCACCAAGGAGTCCCTGGTGTAGCTGGCGATGTCCGACCACCAAGGAGTCCTCGGCGCAGCTGGCGATGTTCGAGCAGCGAGGAGTTCCCAGCGTCGCTGGCATTGACCAAGCACTGAGGAGCAAGGAGCCCTAGGCATTGCTGGTGATATCCAAGCACCGAGGAGCAAGGAGTCCCTAGCGTCGCTGGCGATGACCGAGCACCGAGGAGTCCCTAGCGTCACTGGCGATGTCTGAGCACCGAGGAGCGAGAAGTCCCCGGCGTAGCTGGTGAGGTCTGAGCACCGAGGAGTCCCCGGCGTAGCTGGTGACATCCGTGTGGTGAAGTGGGCCCACTTAGTCCTCAAGCACGAAGAATCCAAGCACCGAGGAGTAATCGGTGTAGCTGGTGATGAAGCATGAGCGATGAACAGTCTGGTCAACTAGTCGGCGATGAAGTGAGCATTGAGTAGAAGCAACCAGCAAATAGTCCGATCAACTGGTCGGCGATGAAGTCCATGAACCTAGCGGTCCAACCCGTTGATTGGTGGAGAAGTCCAAGCACTAGGTGGTCCGATCACCTAGACAATGATCCTGCAATACAAACATGTAGAACGGGTAGTACATGATGTAAAAATATATGAACTCTAGAGAAAAAAATAGCGTATGTAGCTTGGCGATCAATTGGAGCAAAGATGTATTTAATATAAACTGCCCGAACAGTTAGTGTGTAGCTGAGTCTCCAGCCCTAGCTAGCGTATTAACCATAACGCGGAGCCCGTGCACGTGTAGGAGGAACAAGCGTCGCTAAGGAGCCACTGCCAACCACCCATAACACAGAGGGCAGACGCTCGTGCACGTGTAGGGAGGAGCTAGAGAAAGGGCCATCTCTAGAGGTGTTCGAGCATCAATAGGACTATTTGGGGGTTTGGAAAATCGTTTGGGGGAGCAAACATGGAGAAAACAGCTCGGAGAAACATCATGGCGATATACAGAGATTGGAGAATATTTAGAAGAATATTAAAACATGACTTAGCTTTAGACAGAAAGTCTGGTCGGTGACGTATGGTGTTATCTGGTATGTGTTGATGGCGAGCACCTAGCGGGCGGTGAGTTGTTGGTGAAGATGACCTCAGAGGTGGTTCTGAGACCAGATCTGCTATCGCGGGGGCTGGTGTAGCCAGCGATGAGTCGTCATCGTAGACTGACATGGATCTCCATGAGATTAACGATGAGAACGCATTGTTGATTTGAGGTCCATCTGGCTCGCCATGGGATCAAGCACACACCCCTACCTAGCGTCATTCACCGCAAATCAAGAGGTGGCCCACTGCTCTCTAGGTAGGGGTATTATTGTAGGGGTAATCGCTAGCTATGTTCAAAGATGAGAACATGCACATTGTGCCAAAACTAGTGATGAGGGGCTAATGAGCATTGAGTACAATGATACAGACCATAGGGACCAATACTAAGGTACCCAAAGAGGAGGGGCTAATGGTCATCAACATTAATTTCTCCAAGCAGTCAAGAGCATGACTATAGCTCCAACCGACCCCCAGGTACGTGGGCCCCGAGGGAGGGCTCTGCCTTGCCGACCCTAAGGCTGTGCGACCTGCCTCGCCCTAACCTCCTGAGGTGGGCCTCGCCGCACCTGAAACCAAGGTTGCGGGCTCCGCCTCGCTTGACCCCAAGGCCATGAGATCCGCCTCACCCGATCTCTGGGGGCGGGCTCTGCCTTGCCCGACCTCTAGGGCGGGCTCTGCCTCGCCCGACCCCAAGGCCATGGGCTCTACCTAGCCCGACTTCTGGGAGAGGGCTCAGCCTAGCCCGACCTCTAGGAGGCCATGAGATCCACCTCGCCCGACCTCTAGGGGTGGGCTCTGCCTCGCCCGACACCGAGGCCACGGGCTCCGCCTCACCCGACCCTATGGCCGTGAGCTCCGCCTAGCCCGACCTCTAGAAGAGGGCTCCGCCTCGCCCAACACCGAGGCCATGGGCTCTGCCTCATTTGACATCTAGGGGAGAATTCCGCCCCACCTAACCTCTGGGAGAGGACTCCACCTCGCCTGACACCGAGGCTATGGGCTCTGCCTCGCCCGATCTCTAGGGGCAAACTCTGCCTCGCCTGACCTCTAGGAGAGGGCTCCACCTCGCCTGACACTAAGGTCGTGGGCTCCGCCTTGCCTGACATCTGGGGGCAAACTCCACCTCGCTCGACACCGAGGCTATGGGCTCTGCCTCGCCCATCCTCTATGGTGAACTCTACCTTGCCCGACCTTTAGGAGAGGGCTCTGCCTCGCCTGACACCAAGGCTATGGGCTCTGCCTCATCCAACCCTGAGGCCACGAACTTCGCCTCGCCCAACCCCTCAGGTGTGGGCTCCATCTCGCCCGATGGGGTCCCATGCCACCGCTAACCACTCTAGGTCCAAGCGTATGGGCCTAGGTCAAAACTGTAACACCAAGGAAGAGACCGGCATGCCTTGATGTAACCTGCGGCCATGATAGGCCATACCTAGGGATTCACATCAGGAATAGCATCGGGTGCACTAGCACTGTTCCGCCTAACCCCCGTACGAACGCTGATAGATGCGTCAGCTCACCATGACATCCGCTGCGACATAATGGAATTTCATGACTGGCAGGTGACTCCTACGCATGGTGCTAGTGATGGATAGGACTATGACATGGAGCTGTCCCTATTAACATCTATAGGGTCGGCGGGAACTGCATGAAGGAGAAGGAGGACCCGATGATCCTAAAGGACTTCTTCTCTCTCTTGTTCTCCTCCCTTCCTCCGCTGTAACCCACGCTTTCCCTTGGCCTATAAAAGGGAATGCATGACATCCCATGGGGGCATCAGATAACTGATTGAATTACCCTGAACTGATAAGAACATGATATAAGCACTCGACTGAGCAGCAATCAATCTCTCAGCACCTATTCACTCCTTTCACTAGAGACTTGGGATGTATCCCTCTCTCGCCCGTTTGTAACCCCTACTGCAAACTTTCAGTGATGGTAACATGAGCGGCAGTGATGAACTAGATGTTGGGACATTCTGCTCAAACCAGTATAATGTGTCCTTGACGCCCACCGACATACCCTATGGCAATGCGATGGAGGGGGCTGACCATGGCTACCACCCTTGTCATGGTGGACGCTATGACAGCAGCGAGGACTAAAGCCCAAGCCCCGACCTTCTAAGACCTCAGGCCTTTGGTTGGCACATCCTCAACGCCGCCTTCCACCACCGTACCGACCGCCAACCAACATCCTAAAGTACTCTAGGGAAGCGAACCCTAGACTGTGGCTTGAGGATTATCGGCTTGCTTGCCAAGCCGGTGGAGCAGATAATGACAATTTTATTATCCACAACCTTTCATTGTTCATGGTTGATTCGACACGAATGTGGTTGGAGCACCTTCTACCCAATAGAATCTAAAGTTGGGCAGACCTAAAAGAGATCTTCGTGGGAAACTTCTAAGGCACATACAAGCATCCTAGGAACCCATGGTATCTCAAAAACTACCGATAGAAGGATGGAGAAACCCTTTGTGGGTACATCCAACACTTCTCTTGGTAGTGCAATGAGCTGCCTAACGTCGTCGACATCAACATCATAGGAGCTTTCCTGTCTAAGACCACCTACAAGTCATTAATCCATAAGCTGGGACGTATGGGCCCGTGAACCACCAAGGACTTCCGCAACATCACCACTAGCTATGCCTCGAGTGAGGAGGCGATCGAAGCGATCTTCGACCACCTCAAGGGCAAGGCGAAGCAGGACAAGGACGCTGGCAAAGTTGCCTCCAACTGTCCTAGCAAGAGGAAGAACAAGCAGTGGCATGAGGGCTCGCTCATGGCCGCTGCCGACCGCAAGGGGGGACAGAAACCCACCGAGGGTACCCCAAACCACTTTGAGAAGCTACATGAAGCGCCATGCTTGAACCATGCCTTCCTCGTCAAGCATCTCTACAAGGACTATGGCATCATGAAGCGGTTCTTGTCTAGAGGCTCCAACAAGAGGGAGCATAGGGGGGACCCCAAGCTGATCGCAAACGACACCGAGGAGGAGGACGATGACTTTCCAACACTTGATGGCTGCCTCATAATCTTCGGAGGGTCGACGGCCTATGACTCTAAGCACTGCTAGAAGCTTGTGCGCCATGAGGTCTATATGGCTAAGCCAGTCGTGCCTACCTTCCTTCGATGGTTGGAGTCTGCAATAACCTTTGATCGGACCGACCACTTGGAGAGCATCCCACAACCAAGGAGTATCCACAACCAAGGAGATAACCTTTCATCGACATGAAGCGGCTCACTAAGGTACTGATGGATGGAGGTAGTGGCCTCAACATCATGTATGCCAAAACACTCGACGCCGTGGGTATCGATCGATCACGCATCTGACCAACTGGAGCGCCTTTCCACGGCATCATGCCTAGAAAGCAAGCCATGCCACTTGGGTAGATCGATCTGCCTATCACCTTTGGAGATCTAACCAATTACAAGGTGGAGACCCTTACCTTTTAGGTGATCGGGTTCCACAGAACCTACCACACCATCCTAGGATGTCCATGCTATGCAAAGTTCATGGCCATCCCCAACTACACCTATCTAAAGCTAAAGATGCTGGGACCGTGTAGGGTCATCACTATTGGCACCTCCTTCCAGCGCGCCTATGAGTGTGAGGTCGAGTGCTACGAACACACCGTGGCAATCATTGCCTCCAAGGAGCTTGCAGCCATCAGGAAGGAGGTCATCGAAGAAGCACCTAACCCCAAGCGGTCAGCTGGGTCTTTTGAGGCTATGGAGGGCGCCAAGGAGGTCCTCATAGACCCTAGTGGCTCCAAGAGCAAAGTGATGCGCATTGGCACCATGCTTTCCTCCAAATAGGAAAGCGTGCTCATCGACTTCCTTAGCACCAACAGAGATATCTTTGTGTGAAAACCCTTGGACATGCTAGACATTCTGAGAGAAGTCACTAATCACGCCTTAAAGATTAGGCCAGGCTCCAAGTCGGTGAAGCAGCGCCTGCATCGCTTCAACGAGGGGAAGCATAGGGCCATCAACGAGGAGATTGAGAGGCTTTTGGGGGTTGGGTTCATCAAGAAGATATACCACCTCGAGTGGCTAGCCAATCCTGTTCTTGTATGAAAGAAGAGTGGGAAATGGAGAATGTGTGTTGACTACATGGGTCTCAACAAAGTGTGTCCAAAGGATCTGTTTCCTTTGCCATGCATAGACCAAGTAGTTGACTCAACCACAGGGTGTGAAACCCTTTGCTTCCTTGATGCATACTTCAGGTATCATCAAATCATGATGAAAGAATCTAACCAGCTCATGACATCTTTTATCACCCCATTCAGATCATTCTGCTATGCTACAATGTCATTTGGTCTAAAGAATGCTAGGGCCACATACCAGCGTTGTATGCTCAAATGTTTCGGTGGCCTCATCAGGTGAACCGTTGAGGCCTACATGGATGACATCGTGGTTAAGTCCAAATGGGTAGACCAGGTCATAGCTGACCTTGAGTAGACCTTCACAAAACTCTGAGCAAACAACATTAAGCTTAACCCTAAGAAGTGCGTTTTTGAGGTCCCAAGGGGTATGCTACTGGGTTTCATCATCTTTGAGTGTGGCATCGAAGTCAACCCAGAGAAGATCTTGGCCATCACAAGGATGGGCCTAATTCAGAACATAAAGGGGGTGCAATGAGTTATGGGGTGTCTCACCATGCTCAGTCGCTTCATCTAACGCCTCAGCGAATGAGGTCTCCCCCGCTATTGGCTCTTGAAGAAGGCCAACCATTTCGAATGGACGCCCGAGGCCTAGGAGGCAATTGACATGGTCAAGCAGCTTCTAACAAAGGCCCCGATCCTGGTCCCCCGACTGATGGGGAACCACTTCTGTTCTACATCGCGGCCACCATGCAAGTGGTCAGCGCCGCCCTAGTGAAAGGTCCTAATGGCTAGAGGGGGATGAATAGCCTATTAAAATTTTCTACAACAATACTTAGCAAACTGGTTAGACAAATATAAGGTGAAGCGAGTGTTGCGCTAGCCTACTAAAAATGCAAGCCACCTACCACAATTCTAGTTTCTATAGTCTCTATCCACACAATGGCTATGTCACTACACTAAGTTAGTATACTCTCAAAGGCTAACTAGAGAGCCACACTAACCAAACTAACAAGCTCTCACAACTAGCTATACTAAAGAGCTTGACAACTAGTTTGTGGTAATATAAAGGGAGAGAGCAAGATGGTTATACCGCTGAGTCAAGGAATGAACCAATCGATCACAAAAATGAATACCAATGAAGACCAATCACCTCGGAATCAAATGATGACACAATAATTTTTTACCAAGGTTCACTTGCTAGCCAACAAGCTAGTCCTCACTGTGGTGATTCACTCACTTGGAGGTTCACGCGCTAATTGGCATCACACGCCAAACCCTCTATTGGGTGTCGCACAACCAACACAAGATGAGGATCACACAAGCCATGAGCAATTTACTAGAGTACCTTTTGGCTCTCTGTTGGGGAAATGTCAAGAACCCCTCACAATCACCATGATTAGAGCCGGAGACAATCACCAACCTCTGCTCGACGATCATCGCTGCTCCAAGCCATCTAGGTGCCAGCAACCACCAAGAGTAACAAGTGAATCCCATAATGAAACACGGACACCATGTGCCTCTAGATGCAAACACTCAAGCAATGCACTTGGATTTACTCCCAATCTCACAAAGATGATGAATCAATGATGGAGATGAGTGGGAGGGCTTTGGCTAAGCTCACAAGGTTGCTATGTAAATGCAAATGGCCAATAGAGTGAGCTTGAGCTAGCCATGGGGCTTAAATAGAAAGCCCCCATGAATAGAGCCATTGGCTCCTCTGTCTAGTGAAACATGGGCTGACCGCACGCGCCGATCAGGTTGACCGGATGCAAGACCCCACCATTCGGTCACCCGATGCTCGCCACATGTCATCAGCCTGAAATGCTGAGCGCCTAATCTTAATGGCTAGTTTGCTTCATGCCACGTGTTAAGTTGTGACTGAACACGCTGCTTAAAGTGACCGGATGCTCCATCACTAGAGTCTGATCGTTTCCAGTAAGGTTCTAGAGAGGCAAAATCATGACCAGATGCGTCTGGTCCACCATGACCGAACGCGTTGGTGCATCCGCTCCACCTCCTCTTCTCTGGGTGCCACCATGTTAGTAGGACCGAATGCTAAATAGTGTTTAGCCAGAGTCCAGTCACCTACGTTCGGTCTTAGGCTGAGAGTAGCCCAAGCACAACATAGATTTTATAAATGACCGAACGTTGCTCCCCCAAGTCTGGTAACCACGTGACCGGTGTTCGGTCACTATTTTTTAGTGACTATCACCTCCTTCACTTCACCAACTTCTCCACCCTTGTCCAAATGTGCCAACCACCAAGTGTATCACCTTGTGCACATGTGTTAGCATATTTTCACAAATGTTTTCAAGGGTGTTAGCACTCCACTAGATCCTAAATGCATATACAATGAGTTAGAGCATCTAGTGGCACTTTTATAACTGCATTTCGATCCGAGTTTCACTCCTCTTAATAGTACGACTATCGATCCTAAATGTGATCACACTCGCTAAGTGTCTCGATCACTAAACTAAAAAGCTCCTATCAATTTCACCTTTGCCTTGAGTTTTTTGTTTTTCTCTTTCTTCTTTTTCCAAGTCCTAGCACTAGATCATCACCATGGCATCACCATCATCATGATCTTCATAGTTGCTTCATCACTTGGAATAGTGCTACCTATCTTTTAATCACTTTAATAAACTAGGTTAGCACTTAGGGTTTCATCAATTCACCAAAACCAAACTAGAGCTTTCACCTGGTAGTAGAGCGAGATGAAGAGGGACACACCCTCAAAGTGCAGCATCATGTATACTTCATTAGTGAAGTCTTGTCTGATTCCAAGACTCGCTACCCCCAAATCTAGAAGCTCCTGTATGCCGTCCTCATCGCCAAGAGGAAGCTATGCCACTACTTTGAGTCACATCCGATGATGGTTGTGGCGTCCTTACCCCTCGGCGAGGTCATCCAAAACCAGGATGCCATGGGAAGAATCACGAAGTGGGCACTCGAGCTGATGGGTCAAGGCATTTTGTATGCCTCCCAGATGGCTATCAAGTCCCAAGTGCTGGCTGATTTCATTGCAGAATGGACCGAGGTCCAAATGCCACCAGCGGTCACCGACCAAGAGTACTAGATGATGTACTTTGATGGATCGCTATTGAAGAAAGACGTCGGCATAGGACTGGTCTTCATTTCACCCCTCGTGGTATGCATGAGGTACATGGTTCACCTTCATTTCCCCTCCTCCAACAATGTGGCTGAGTATGAGGCACTCATCAACGACCTATGCATCACCATCGAGTTGGGTATCTAACGCCTCGACATTTAGGGTGACTCCTAGTTGGTCATCGACCAAGTCATGAAGGAGTTGAGCTGCCACAATGCTAAGATAGCTACATATTGCTGAGAAGTCCGCTAGCTAGAGGACACGTTAGATGGCCTCAAGCTCAATCACATCCTGAGGTGTCTCAACGAGGTGGCCAACGCACTAGCAAAAGTGGCATCCGGCCGAGAGCTAGTGCCAATGGGCATCTTCGCTAATGAACAGCACAAGCCCTCGATCCACTACAAGGAGCCAAAACAAGCTAGTGGTGGGCTACCTGCCCTGGGCTCAGGGGTTAACTAGCCATTAGCTCCATCCGACCCCGAGGTCATGGAGCTTGATGAGGATGCAGCGATAGAGCCTGGCCCTCTAGCTGACTAGAGGATGCCTTAGCTCGACTACCTCCTTTGTGAGGCACTACCGACAGACAAGATAGAGGCTCTATGGCTCGTGCATCATGCCAAGTCCTTTGTCCTTATTAAGGGTGAGCTCTACAAGTGAAGCCACACCAAGATCCTACAACGCTGCATCCTCATCGAGCGAGGGAAGTAGTTGCTGAGTGATATCCATGGTGGGGTCTATGGGCACCATGCCACACCTAGGACCCTAGTCGGAAATGCGTTCCAATAAGGCTTCTACTAGCTGACCGTGGTAGCCAATGCTAAACATATTGTGCGCACCTACAAAGGGTGTTAGTACTATGCTTGGTAGACTCACCTACCGTCCCAAGCACTTCAGACATTCCCCATCACATGGCTATTCATGGTCTGGGGCTCGATCTGGTCGGACCTCTCAAGAGGGTGCCCGAGGGCTATATGCACTTGCTCATCCCCGTAGACAAGTTTATAAAGTGGGTAGAGGCTTGACCAATCTCCACGATCAAGTTCGAGCAAGCCGTACTATTCTTCCTTGACATCATCCATTTCTTTGGGGTCCTAAACTCCATCATCACGGACAATGGCATGCAGTTCACTAGAAACAAGTTCCTCTGATTCTGCGATGAATATCACATCCACATCGATTGGGCTGCCATGGTGCACCCTCGCACGAACGGGTAGGTCGAGCGCGTGAATGACATGGTCCTATAAGGCCTCAAGCCTAGAATCTTCAACCGATTGAACAAGTTTGGTGGACGATGCCTCAAGCCTAGGAACTTCCTGCGGTGCTCTAGAGCCTGATAACCCCTAGTCGGGCCACCGGCTACAAACCATTCTTCATGGTTTATGGTTCTGAGGCTATCCTCCTGACTGAACTCGACTATGGAGAGCTAAGGGTCAAGGCATACAACGAATAGGGAGCTGAGGCATCCCTCAAAGATGCCATGGACCAGCTAGATGAAGCATGTGATGTCGCCCTCCTTCACTTGGCCAAATACCAGCAAGCGTTGTGTCGATACCACAGCCGTTTAGTGTGGGGTCAGGCCTTCAATGTCGGGGACCTAGTCCTCCACCTTGTCTAGAGCAACAAGAACCTCCACAAGCTCTCTTCGCCATGGGAGGGACTGTACATCATCATGGAGGTGCTCCGACCAAGTGCCTACAAGCTCAAGACCATTGACGGTGAAGTCTTCATCAATTCGTGGAACATCGAGCAGCTACGTTGCTTTTACCCTTAAATATACACACACTTTCTCTTATTAGTTTCGCTATCGACTCCCCAATCTTTAGTGACACCCAACACCAGCGACGGCAAGGGGTTGGGCCTTACTCGGGGGCTAATAAGAGCATATCTATCCGGTAGACATTCTCTATGCCTGACCCTTTCTCACGTTGAGACCTAGAAACAAGGGTTGCAAAAACAAACACAGAGTAAAACTGGTTGGACTGCAAGAAACCTACGCCTTTGTGGCTACGATGTTTTTGCTCACCAGCATGATCAAAGATTTTCCCACACCTCGAGCTTTTTAGCCTTAACTACAGAAAGAGTCGGTATGCATCTAAGAGTATATCCACCTAGCAAACATTCTTCGTGCCTGACCCTCTCTCACAACGAGACCTAGAAGCTAGGCTTGCGAGAACAAACTCTGAGTAAAACTAGTCGGACTGCAAGAAACCTACGCCCTAGTGGCTATGGCACCTTTGCTCACTAGCATGATCAGAGTTTGTTCACCTGCACCCTGAGCTTTGCGGCCTCAATGATGGAAAGTGTCAGAACACACTAACCTTTTTATATGAAAAGGGGAGAAGGGCTAAAAATTTGTTTGGCCATAACAAAATCTAAGAGCTTGTTCACTTGTTATGAGTTCACCGTCTGGCTCATCTGCCTAACTAAATTCTTGGGGGATGACCTCATCCTCTATCTCCGCAGGTAAGTCATATGTTAGTGGGTCACACAAGTCTATTGGATGGCTTGGTCGCTACCGAGAGATGGGTAAGGTGAAGTAGGATGCCCCTTGTGGGTTATGCCGACTCCATCACGAACGATGGACCCAGATTCCACTCGAACATATCTAGTAAGAGCTCCCTAAACCCATCACTCATGCCATCAAGGTAAGTCCTATGCTAGCGGGTGACCCATGTCGATCAGACGGTTTGGGCCGCTGCTGAGAGACTAGTCACCCTTAATTTATGCATGTTTTCTCTTATTAATTTTGCTATCGAGCCCCTGACCCTAGCAACAACAAGGGGTTGGGCCTCACTCGGGGCTTGGCAAGAGTGTTTATTCGGTAGACATTCTCTATGCCCAACCTCTTTCTCACGCTAAAACCTAGAGGCAAGGTGTGTGGAAACAAACTCTGAGTAAAACTGATCGGACCGTAAGAAACCCATGCCCCAGTGGCTACAACATTTTTGCTCACTAGTGTGATCAGAGTTTTTGTCCTAGCACCCTGAGATTTAGCCTCTACCTTCCCTAGAAGGGTTTGTAGGGGCCCACCAATGGAATCTCCATCAAGGAGAGACCGACAGGTCACCCAAGTTGATCGGATGACTTGAGCTGCTACCGAGAGATGGGTAGGGAGAAGCAGAATGCCCCATGCAGGTTACGCCAACTCCGTCATGAATGACAGACCCATTCCTCATATGGACATATCCAGTAAAAAGCTCCTTGAACCCGTCACTTGAGCCATCGAAGTAACTTTACCAACCCCCATTTCTACTTTTCTAGTGCATGATCATTCATTGATCCATTCTCATGCATGCATTCATACATTCATTCATACATTCATCCATACATTCATCCATACATTCATCCATACATTCATCCCATAATCCAAGCATTGCATATGCAATTGCTGCACCACAACGCTTCATTTCGCGTCACAAAGCAGTAGTCGTCTCATTCAATATGAGTGGCGAAGGGCTCAAGGCTGCCTCGTGTCAAATAGAGCTAGGGGAGAAAAACATAGATGAGCCCCAGTGGCCCTTGCCCTACCCTGCTTAGAAGCGGATAGGGACATCTCGACCTTCTTGTTTGATCCTAACCTCGAGCTGAGCCCATAGAATCTCCATCGAGGAGAGGCCAGCGGGCCACCTAAGTCAATCTCTAGAATGACTCGAGCATCAATCGAGAGGCAGGTTAAGGACTAGTGGAATGCCACATGAGGGCTATGCCAACCCTATCAGTGAACAACAGACCTAGATTCCACTCGGACATGCCCGTTAGCAAGCTCGCAGAGCGCAACACTCGAGCCATCAAGACAAGTGTCGTTAGCTCAGCCCCTCCGGTTGCAGAAATCGTGGATGGGGTGATGCATGAAACATGGCCGACCCCTGCCAAGCTCAACAGGGCTTGGGGGCTCGAGCTGCCCAACCCTAACTCAGGAATCCAATTGACCGGGGTTCAAAGGCTAGCCCGTGAAGGGCTCGAAGCCGCCTCGCATCGAACAGAGCTAGGGGAGAAAACACAGATGAACCCCAGCGGCCTTCGCCCGACCCGCTTAGAAGTGGATAGGGTCATCTCAACCTTCTCATTTGATCCTTACCTCAAGCCGAGCCCACATAATCTCCATCAAGGAGAGGCCAGCAAGTAGAGGGAAGGAAGATCTGACCCTAGCTGGAAAACTTTGGAGATTTCTAGTACTTCACTAATATCCTCTCTTGGCCTCAGTATATCCTTGAAGAAAAGTTGAGGGGGTAATTGGCCAAAACCAAACTGATGAGATACAAATGAGGGGTTGTAGAATTCATAGGTTGGAAGGTTGCCTGGGAGGAAGGAGCCTATGGCCATTTTGCTGCGACCATGACAAAATTTGGTTGGAAGGGCACAGGGCTTGATAAAGAAATTAAAGATTGCAGCCACCGTTTCATCCAAGCAGCCTGATTCAAATCAAAATTTGAATGGGAAGATCAACTCATTATCTTCATCCTTGACATATGGCAGCCAAGTTAGGATGTCTGTGTCAAACCCTCTATAAAACCTTTTGAAGAGATGGCCAATGTCAATATCGATTGTTATGGCCGATGCAACATCACCATAGCTTGTACACTGACATGTTCTTCCTTCTTTGCCTCTATATTCCTTGTCAATGTTGGAGGAAGGGAACTCAGGTTTCTAAGATCAAACCAATCTTGTGTATGTACAGGTTAAGCCATAGTTGTATCAACCACTAGGGGCCACTGATAGCATGCCTTGGTTCATTCTTTAGTATTTGGGCAGCTACCTGGTACATCAGATGATAAGCAGCTCCTAATAGATACTTTCTGAGAGGAATGTCCTTGCCCACCACTAGATGCTCAGCCATGAGTTTATGATTATAAGTCAGGCCACAAGATGACCCACAGAAGATGAATCTCTCAAGCCACATGTTCAGAAAGGCTACATATTTCCTTTCACTAACATTTGATTCGTCTCTAATATGATTCAAAATGTAACTGGCCCATCCTGTGCACTCTGATATCTTGGCTAATTTCTTGGATCTAGCACTTAGGTATTCATAAGGCTGTATTGATCTAGTAATTCTAAGGCCGGTTAACATATAAACATTGGCCAGAGTGATCATCATTGGACCGTGACCAAATACAAAGGCATTAAGGGCATTGGACCAGAAATAAGATGCGGAAATCAAGAGTGAATCATTCCTATCCATCCTAGACAACAAGAGTGTCAAGCATTGATTCAAATCATAAAGCTTCCAATCTCCACCCTTTTTCTCAGACACCCTACGGAACCAATTTCTCCATCCCTTAGGTATTTTGGGCCAATTTTTGAAGGGAGTTTTGGTATTCCAAGAGGACAAATCCACTGTAGACTGTTTGAAGGGGATTTATTTGGTTTTTGGATGGATGAAATCAGATGGGTTAGGGTCACCCATAGGTCCAAGAAAATAGACATTGGAAGCAACAGCTGATGGAATCAAGATTTCATTCCTCATCTCCTAGAAATCAGATGGAATAAATTTAAGGAGAAGAGAAATACAGGATAGCAGCCGGTATTTGGAGAATGGAAAACTCAGAAGGCATACCTTAGGGACATGGTCGCTGGTCACTATTAAAGCCAAAGTAGATTTAAGTCTGACAAAGAATGCTTGAATAATGGCTTGATAGAACAGAGGATTTTCTAGGGTTTGAGGCCTTAGCAATGATAACATTGGATATTAAGATTTGCTCAAGGAAAAGGAAAAAGGCAAAAGGCCAATAGAGTTGGATGAGGTACTATTGGGATATTATATAAAACTCCAGCCGAGAAGTCAGGGATCGTGCGTATATCTCAGAATAAAATGGTTGCGGTGTGGTAAACGGATAAATAGGAATTTTGGAATAAAATCACTTTTATCCCAAAATTGGGGGGCATGTGTTTAGAATAAAATTTGGGAGAAGAATGCGGGAATTTGAAGGCTTCCAAGATTGTGCCAATCAAGGAATCGATTGCATAAGGATCGATATCATCTGATTCAGATATGACTCTAAAATTAGATCTCTTTGGATGACGTTAGAAGATAGCAATGATGAGCTACGGTTGGCGCCAGAAAACTACATATCATACTCTATAAAAAAAGGGAAAGATTAGGGTCAAAGTTATCTTAAATTAGGAATGTTTTCTTCTATGCTGAAGATTATAATGAATCGTGCTCGAGTAGGATTCATGTTTAGGCTCCGGGTATAAATACTAGACCTCGGCTATTGTAAACACACACAATCAATCAAATACAAGTTACTTACTTTTTTTGGCTCTGGCCACCCCTTAGAAATAGGAGTAGAGTAGATCTCGATGAGTTCTTCAGCGAGCAGGGCTGTATCGGTCCGGTCGACCTCTGGCTTGTCTATAAGTACTGTCATGGCTTATACTTCTGTTCGTATGGCTACATCGATCCGGTCGACCTCCACTACGACTCTGGTATAAGCTAGTTATCAACTCTTGTTTAGTTCAAGGATGACTGCATCAATTCGGTCGACCTCCACTGCTTGAACTAGATTAAGGTCAAGTTATCAGCTCTATCTAAGGGTGGCGTTCCTTCGAATATATTCATTAAGTTACAGCAATATCACTTCGCCCGATTGGAATTGATCTAGATCAGCCTTATATCCTGTTTAACCCATCATTTACTAATCTAAAATTGATCTAATCTACACCTTAAATGATGAGTTATGTTTTATCGGCTGTTTTATGTCAATCTTAATCATGCATAGTGTGCGGTTAAGGCGTGTTAGGTCTTGAATAGATCTATTGGCTAGTGAGAACCATTCCATGACCCATTATCATGGCCTGTGTGATTCTACCTCACACCCCACTATTAGCACCGTAGAGTGGATATCGTTATTTGGTAGATCTATTCCTAATAGGGCATGACTTTAATTGTGCGCTATGCTTGAATCGACTATTTTAGCTGATATCGAGTGCTTTCACATATGTAGTTCACATCATGAGACCGTTGAAGTAAAGATAGGTTGAAAGATGTGTTAGTCCATGATCTTATTATTGTATTACAACCTGCATGATTCTGCCTCATGCCCCACTGATATTAGTAATAAGTTAGGGTTGTCAAATCTATTATTGTTTCTATGGCCTGCATGATTCTACCTCATGCCCCACTGGTCATAGCGATAGATGAGATCTAATATGTTCATTAGATTTATCTTTATTAAATGATTAAATGATGATGAGCTGCTTCTTTCATATAAAAAGGGGATTCGGTTACTTAATGTCATTGGCTTAGTGTAAACTGGTTATTGTTGACATCCTATTGGCATTGATTAATATTTATCTAAATAATGAGATTCATCCTAAATGATAACAATTTTTCTTCCATAACTCCACAAGCTTTAATTGATTTATTCTTATGAGTATGCTGGAATCGGCTATTTAGTCGATCTCCTTCCATATCGGCTCTCAGAGCCACACATTTGGGACTGTCTGGCAACACCGACATGTTCTACCTTAAAATGCTGATTAGCTTTCTCTCCTTATCAATTGCAGGGTCAAATTGACTGGCACGTCTCAGGAGGAGTATGTAGGATCGACCATCCCTGTGTTGAAGCTAGGCGGATCTATAGCTCTATCGAGCAGACCCTTCTGGCTTGCTCGTGTGCCCTCGACACGGGACAAAATTTAGTGCCAACAAAGATTGAATGCGTGGTCATGGAACGCTGGCTTAGATCCTAGGGAGGGGGTAAGTGTGAAAACTAAGAGTAACATTTCTAAAACAAGAGACGCTTTCTCCTACTAGTTTTGCTATCCTATCCTCGATCTTTAGTGACACCTAACCCCAGCAATGACAGGGGTTAGGTCTCACTCAGCTACTGATAAGGGTATATATATACCCTTTCTAGAATAGTCACCATGCTTGACCCTTTCCTCACATTAAAAACCTAGGGGCAAGGTTCATGGAAACAAACAACTGAGTAAGGCTGGTCTGACTGCAAGAAACCTACACCCTAGCGGCTATGACATTCTTGCTTACCAGCGTGATCAGAGTTCCCCCCTACACCTCAAACTCTATGGTCTTAATAAATGGAAGGGTCAGAATGCATCAACCCCTTTTCACACATAAAAAGGGAGTAAAAACAAATTCGTTGACACCAAAACAAAAGAATAGATTTGATCAAACAAAATGACAAGTTTGTTTAAACAATACACAGGGGGCGAATGATCGTCCAACCTATCTAACTAATTAGCCCCTCCGGAGGAGAACTACGTCTTCTATCCTATCTGCCAGGTCCTACGAAAGGGAAGCCACCACCGCTTCCATGTCCTCTAGCTCGTGGACTTCAAAGCCAGGCGCGTAGCCATGGCTCATCGTCTCTAGATGGATGTTGTCCCTATAATGAGAATGAGCAATCATGAAGGACTGATTGACCCCAATGTGAAGGGTACTTCTCTCAAGTTGGCGCACCCGAGTCATGATCTTGATGGCATGAGCTGCGAGTAAACTAGTCCTCTCCGATCGCACCACCTCAAGGTCATCCCATACCACTCCGAGGGTGGTGCTCAGGATACTGAGCTCATCACTCTCTGCCTGAAGATTCCTCCTCATCTCGTGTTGGTGTTTTGAACAAACACCAACTAGTAAATTTATAATTGTTGCATGTTAGGCTCAGATGGTGTACTAAAGGACACAAGGTTTATACTGGTTCAAGCATAACATCCCTACATCTAGTCTACTGCTGCTCGTGTTATTAGTACCGAAAAAGGTTCATAATAGGGGGTACAAACGGTCGAGAGAGGGATGGGTCCTAAGTCTCTGATGGAAAGGTCAAAAGGACGCCAAGAGCTCAGTTGCTACTTGACTGTGTCTTATGTGTCGCAGAACCGACCAATTTATAAGAGTACAAGTACAATGGCAGCCCACAAGCGGTCGCACTGTCATACTTGAACCCATATAAACCCGGTAGTCCGTCGAGTACCACGACGGGTCTTGATAAACGATTTACAACAACCAAGATCGTATAGGATTCAACATACATGCCACATATTACATAAAGTTCACAGATACATTTCATCATCAGAGTACGAATAAAAGTTATTACAAACTGAGTTTGATGGATAAAGCGGAAGCAAATAAGTTCGAAAATAAAGTTTCCAACATAGTTTGATACAGTGCCAAGTTGGATCACGGTCCACAAAAGCAAGGATAGGAATTAATAAAGAAGCCTGCCCAAGGCTTACTCCTCATCCACAGCGGGATAGAAGCAACTCTTGCAATAACCATGATACACAGTGCCATCTGCAACAATGGGAAAATAAACCCTGAGTACGAGAAGGTACTCAGCTAGACTTACCCATCATGAACTAGAAATAAAATGACTCCAAGGATTATGCAAGGCTGTATAAGTGGACGTAACTTGACAACATTTTTGTGTAAAAGCAATTGAATCATGGTATAGTTACAATTCTTTACCAGGTTAATTATAACTATCCATTTCTAGGTTAGCAACTATCCTATGCCAAACATGTGATATATCATTTAGAAGCATACAATAGTAACCATAGCAGGTATTGTAATTCCATATTCATCTGAACCATCATGTTTCATAACACAGTTGCTACGATGTTGGGACTAGCTAAGTTTCTCACTATCTGGGAGAGACGGCGATTCGAATCGATTTCAACCAGCTGGGAATTTATTCCTAACACAAACCCAGGTCTACCAGCCACGATAGCCTTAGGTCACCTTTGGTACAACTCAGGTACACATTTCGTGGGTCCGTACTGCGCCGCACAATCTAGAACACCAGATGCCAAGATGCTCAGGCCAAGCCTGCCCTTGGGCTCAGTCTGATCATTCCCCGGAAGGAGCGCACAACAGAATGGTTCCTGGCCTGAGTTGAATTACTCGGCTTCGCGGTCGAAACGAGTTATCCGGTCAGCTAAGTGAGAGGCATGCGTTCAATCTTGTCAAAAGTGCCAACAACGGTACGGTCCTTAATCGACACAGACGGGGATAGATCCACACCCAAGACTTCCATGTCTTGTTGCTTCTCTATTGACTTCCCGTCCAGTCTTGATTTACTTTTACTCCATGGTTCTATTCCACAATAGCAGATATAGCCAACCGTGCTCTGGTATCCACCTATATCTCGTAGGTGACAGGACATCACCCGACTTCTACCGGTCTAAGCATGGCTAAGCATTTATTCGATCCTAGACCTATACCGGTTAAAGGTTTAATATCTGGACAAGGAATTTATATGCATCAAGTGGTTCCATTCAACTCTTATAATCTAATACATCAATCATAAGTACTTAAGTAAACATTTGTAAAATACTAGGAGACTTAGAATGCTCCAGGGCTTGCCTCGCAGAAAGGAAGTAGGGCGGTGGTTAGGACACTCCGGAAGCTCTTCAAGGTTCTGCTCCATGCCTTCGGGAGCTGCGGCTTGCGGATCCTCCTGCTGATTCCCTTCCTCTGCTTCTTCGAATTCCAGCAATGTGATCTCTTCCTCTGATCCTAGATGCATGAGTATGGCATAAGTATTACGAATGCATATATGTTAACAAGTGCATCATGTTTATTGAGTAGGTGCATATCTCTTCTCGATTATTTAATTAACTATTTCCACAATGCATCGATTATGCCACAAAACAGTAGCTACTTGTTTCACTCATAACTAGAGTTCTACTAATCCAAATTCAGTGATCCTAGACTTTCTAAAAAGCTTATCAAATTCTCTACAACTTTGTTAATAACCATTTTTATAGTACACATCATTTTCAACATACAACTGCTCAAACTACAGAATCTATCTGGAACTATTCAATATGCAATACAAAGTAACAATACTTCTACTTCATGTAATCATTCAAAATTTGACAATATAAAATCTACCAATAGTTTAAGTATACCAAATACATTTAAGATAATATAATGGTGAAGCCCAAACTATTTATTTAAATGCCTTTATTGTTTTATTTAGATATCTAGGTTAAATAATAAACATATATCAGATGTGTTTCAAAAATTCTTAAAAATTTACAGTGCCTTACTAATGCTATCAAAGGACTACTATAAAATTTCATGTCATTTTACCAAGTAGAACATCCTATACAAAAATGATAAGGCAGCAAGGCTTGAAATAGCATAAATGGAAAACCCTATTGAAAAGTGTCAAGCAACAGATTTCCTATTTTTCTTAGCATCCACATACTACTAGGATTACCTCCAAAAATTTTCATGAAAATGATGTGTACTATAAACAGTGCAGCGGCGCTGCATAGCGCTGGCATGGCCAAAGCTCATCGCCGGTGAGTTCTCCGGTGAAACCACGGGCACCATCGTGATCTACTACTCAAGACGCGTCGGATGGTTTAGGTGGTGACAGTGCTAGTGCGGCAGAGCATGATCGTCGCCGGCCATGGCGGCACGGCGGTGCTGCGCAACTCCGTGCCGACCGTATCCGGCCATGGGAAAGCTAGGAGAGGCGTGCAACAGTACCACGGCGTCCTAGTGACTTTATTTCAGCAACAAACGCTTCATGCAAAGCTCCGACGACGCTTGACCATGGCGCGGTGGTGCAGGGGTTAGAACACGGCGGCGTGGGTTGTCGCGTTCCACGCCGGCGGGATCACTAACGAAGGTAACGTCTTAGCACCAGCTAATACATGTCCTGACCAAACGCTAACGCTCAAAATCGAAGGAAAAACACAGATGAGCTGAGCCATGGCCAGCTTGCCATGGAGGCGGCCATGGCGACCGAGAACTTCAGCGAGAAAGGAAATGGCGAATACACCCTCACCGAAGTGTGACAGCCGCTACAATCAAGACGAGGGGTGGAGGGAGGTGTGGCGTAGCTATGGGCGAGATGGAGGCGGTGGTGGTGTGACGTAGCGCACGCGAGGCGACGACGGAGGCGGTGCTGTGCTCGGTGGCGTTGCCTGGTTCTGTGGTGAGAGCAAGGGAGGGTGCTGGAGAGGGAGAGAGCTGGCGTGAGCGAGTGGAAATGGAGCGGGTGCACGTTGGGGAGTTGAAGGCGCGCGTCTGCCTACCTTGGCCGTGCTGGGTAGAGCGCCAGCGATGCATGGCCAGCCTCGTGTCCACACGGTGGCCAAGACCTGAATCGGTCGGCCACTGAAGATTGCGATTCAGTTCGTTCAGACCCGAACGATGATGCCTGATAGCGTGTTTTTGAGTCGATCAAGCTCTTAATCCGTGGACTTCTAGCCAAAACTTCCTAAACCAAAGTTGAAGACCGAAGTACCAGCTACAATTCTTGTTCAAAGAACTAGTTCTAATTCGCAACAGAAACGGAGTAAAATCACCCTAAACATCGGCTGTCAGTCAGTCAAGGTTCATGACTTAGCAAAAATTTGCTAAGTGTTGCAAATGTTGATTTCTCTAATTTTTGTGATCCAAATTCACACATGTTAGGAGCTGAATCAGTCAAAGACCCAAAAATAAAAGTTGTTCCTTATGTCAAACACTACAACTTTGCTTTAGTGATCTCCTCCATGCAAGGTCTCTAACACTTAGTTCAAACTTGGTCAAACAAGCTATATTCCATAGATGGCACATACTTAAACTATGACTTAATGACCTAATTAGCCCTAGCCCTAAATACCAAAGTTGTTCATGATGATATTCTAAACATGTTTAAGCTATTTGCAAGGTCACACAATCATTTACATGTTTACACTCATGATCATATGCACATACACATGGAAACATGAAATAATAAGAATGTTGCACATGTTTCAATCGAATGTTTCAAATGTCAAAGCTTGTATATGAATGCTTTATGATCATGCTCATGCTATGCAAGTCAAGTTATGCAAAGCTAACACCCGAGGTGTTACATTATGTGTCAAAATGATCGGTCCCCTGCCCTCCCTTTTATAGACCAAGGGAGGAGTGGGGGTTATAGATGGGAGAAAGAGGAAAAATCAAAGGTAGAGACAGTCCTTCAAGGGTGCTAGGTCTTCCTTTTCCCTTGAGCCTGCCCTATTGACATGGTGGACCATGCCAAGGATAGCATGTTCCATCGATCCTGATAGGGCTGGGCTCTGACTTTGTCTCAGCAAGTGGTCATGTCTCATCCTCCCTCGGTGGATGGTGCGGTGCGTCAGGGCACTGAGCCATGACTCTACGGTGAGTAGATGTAGAAGTGACTATATGCCTGTCACTGTAGATGATGTGAGTTCTTCCTTAGATTGTAGCGGTTTTCATATGCTTGTGTTAGTATCCGCGCCCGAGGGCTGATGGCGGCGCCTACAACACTATGGGACAAAACTCGGTGCCTACAACACTATTTGAGCACTGTTAGGTCGAAAAGGACTTCAAGCACCCGTCCCATCATATCCTGATGGTACCTTCCTACAGGCATGCGGGGCATGGTCCTTGGTACTGTGGTTTGACTTGAATGTCCTGTCGTACCCTGTGCTTGTTATCGTGAAGGAGCAGGGTGCAATCGTTGGGCGAGGCAGAGCCAACCCTCAGTCATCAGGCAGGGTGGAACCAGCCCTTAGATGTTGAGCAAGGTGGAGCCAGCCCTCAGCCGTCGGGTGGGGTGGAGCCTATCCTCAGACGTTGAGCAAGGCGGAGCCCGCCCTTGGATGTCGAGTGAGGTGGAGCCCACCCTCGGATGTCAAGCAAGGTAGAGCCAGCCCTTAGCCATTGGGTGAGGTGGAGTCTAGAACTTGGGGGTTGGGTGAGGTGGAGCCCGTCGTTGGATGTCGGGCGAGGCAGAGCTAGCCCTTAGCCGTCGGGCAAGGCGGAGTCTAGCCCTCGGGGGTCAGGCGAGGTGGAACCAATCTTCCATCATTCAGGCAAGAAGCATAGTAGCATTCTTGTCTGACCAAAAGCATCAACATTCGATGGTTATTAGTTCCACCTCATTGGGTACCCCGGTATTAGATCCCTAACAGTAGCCCCCGGGTGATTCAGACAGAATCGCCCGGGTTGTGATTTGACTTGCCAGAGGGTGCGCGCGAGCGCACCCGACGGGTGTAGTCCTCGGGCCCCTAGGTGATTTGGGCAGAATCGCCTAGGGGGTATTTCAATTCTCTAGAGGGTGCGCACGAGCACACCCATCGGGTGTAGCCCCCGAGCCCTCGGGTGATTCGGATAGAATCGCCCGGGGGGTAATTTTAGACCCTTCGCGGGTAAGGCTGTGAGATTTGGTTTTTATCAACTAGACAGTTTTAAGGGAACCCTAGTATCCTGTTCATGGGGATTTCATCTAGGGTCAGCCTAGCTAGGACTCAATTACGGATCGAGGCTCCCCTGATGCTCGTGTACCTGAGTTCTAGCCGTTTGCAGGCCCATCCCTCATTGGGATGGTCGCTAAAACTATTAGGCCATCCCTCGAACTTCTAGGTCTAGGTGGGCTAGAGAAATGCTTTTTGACTCATATCCCCTCTGTGGGAAAAGAGTCTCGGTCTACTTGGGAAGGTGAAACGTTCGACGTGATTTTGGTGGGAATGGATATGGATTGCGGGCACATATCCTATGACATGACGCAGCAGTGTGTCATGGCAGGCTCGGAGACCTAGGTGGCGGTTGCTCTTCTCGCATCCGTTGCCCCTATAAAACCAAGGGGTTCGCCCCTAGGGTTCCATACTTTGCCTCATCACCTTTGCATCGACAACCTCCACCGCCAATTGCCTAAGCCTCCTGCACTCGCATCGTAGCCGCCGCCGAGTTCGCATCTGCATCGCAGCCACCATCAAACTCACATCCACCCCCTTCCCCATTGTTTCAATGGAGCCATGGTGTAGACCCACCATCACCCCTCAGCGCCTGGAGGGCCTCGTTTGCCGTGGCCTCCTTTACTCGTTGATCGCCATCGAGGAGTGGCGGCTGCCCGATGATGAGGATGAGCCATTGCCACCCAAAGGATATGTTGTGTCCTTTGCTCACTTCCATGAGAGGGGATTCGCCGTACCTGCTCATAAGTTCCTTCGTGGGCTGTTGGATTCCTACCAAGTGGAGTTGCAGCACCTTACTCCTAATGGGGGCCAACTTATTACGGCGTTCGTCACCCTATGTGAGAGGTTCCTAGGGATTAGTCCCCACTTTGACCCGTGGCGGTATCTCTTCGCCGTCAACCCATCAAAGAAGTAGGTTGGGAAGCAAGAGCTGAGCATGCCGATGGGATGCGTCAGCATTCATCTCCGAAACAACCGGGTGAACGAATACCCATCAATGCGTCTATTGACCTCCAACAAGGGGTGGCATTCACATTGGTTTTAAGTGAAGGACGATGTTGCTGCCCCCTTGCCGATGTTCTTCAGGTGTATCATCGAAGAGGTCCTAGGGTCATGGAAGTGGGGTGTCCTGAACAAAGACATGAAGAGGATCAAGAACCATCTCGCCGCCCTCCAAATTCTGAAGGAGAGGGGTGTGAAGGGATCGGGCATCATCGGCACCTACCATATGCGGAGGGTGGCGCCATTGATGAGCCCCCCCCGGGTACCTGATGGGGCTCAGAGCGTTGCTAGAAGGGATGGTGCTTGTCGATGAAGCGATCCCCCACCAAAGTGGCATAGCGGATCAAGGAGGTGATGAAGCCTTCGAAGGACAGCGCTGGTGTTGTCCTTGATTTCGTGTATCCAGTGCTAGGGCATCCGCCAATTAGGGCCAGAACTAAGGTTCATCGATTCTGAAGGAGAGTTAGAAGTGACAATGGTAGTGAATTCAAGAACACTAGAATTGATAAGTTGTGTGATGAATTTGGAATTAGACATCAATTCTCAGCCAAGTACACTCCTCAATTAAATGGCTTAGTTGAAAGGAAGAATAGAACTTTGATTGACATGGTAAGATCAATGTTGAGTGAGTACAATGTGAGTCATTCATTTTGGGCCAAAGCAATCAACACAGCTTGCTATTATAGCAACTGACTCTATTGTTACCCCATGATGGAGAAGACACCTTATGAGCTTTTGAATAGAAGAAAGCCCAACATAGCATACTTTTGGGTTTTTGATTGTAAATGCTACATATTGAAGAAAGGCACTAGATTGAGCAAGTTTGAAAAGAAATGTGATGAAAGTTTCTTGCTTGGTTACTCCACTACTAGCAAGGCTTATAGAGTTTGGAATTTGGCTAGTGGTACTCTTGAGGAGGTTCATGATGTGGAGTTTGATGAAACAAATGGTTCTCAAGAGGAAGATGAGAATCTAGATGATGTAAGAGGCACTATATTGGTCAATGCAATGAAAAACATGGACATTGGTGATATAAGGCCTAGAGAGGTGATTGATGTTGAAGATGACAAGAATCAAGTGCTCTCTAACTCAAATGTGCAAGCTAGTGGCTCTCATGATCAAGTTCAAGCAAGAACTAGTGATGACAAAGTTCAAGATCAACAACAAGTGGCTAGTTCATCATCTCAACCAAGTGATCTATCAAATGCAAGCAATCAAGTGCAAGTGCTTTAACCAACCAATGTTGCAAGAGATCATCCCTTGGACACTATCATTGGTGATATTTCAAGAGGTGTGCAAACTAGATCAAGATTGGCTTTATTTTGTGAGCATTTCTCATTTGTGTCATCTATTGAACCTAAGAAGATAGATGAAGCTTTGAAGGATATTGATTGGGTCAATGTTATGCACGACGAGCCAAACAACTTTACAAGAAACCAAGTATGGGAGTTAGTTAAGAGGCCTAAGGATCATAATGTGATTGGAACCAAGTGGGTCTTTCGGAACAAGCAAGATCAAGATGGGATAGTAATAAGGAACAAAGCAAGATTAGTGGCTCAAGGTTACACTCAAGTTGAAGGTCTTGACTTTGGAGAAACATATGCCCCGGTTGCAAGATTGGAAGCAATTAGGATCTTGTTAGCCTATGCTTATGCCCACAATATCAAGTTGTACCAAATGGATGTGAAGAGTGTATTTCTCAATGGGTACATCAATGAGCTTGTGTATATTGAGCAACCTCCTGGTTTTGAAGATGAGAAGAAACCCAACCATGTTTACAAGTTGAGAAAGGCTTTGTATGGATTAAAACAAGCACCTAGAGCATGGTATGAGAGATTGAGAAATTTCCTACTATCTAAGGGATTCAAGATGGGAAAGGTTGACACCACTCTCTTCACCAAGAAGCTTGGAAATGACTTGTTTGTAATGCAAATCTATGTTGATGATATCATTTTTGGGTCAACAAATCAAGATTTTTGTGAGGAGTTTGGCAAGATGATGGCAAGTGAGTTTGAGATGTCCATGATTGGAGAGCTTAGCTACTTCCTTGGTCTTCAAATCAAGCAAATGAAGAATGGCACATTTGTGAGTCAAGGCAAGTATATCAAGGACATGCTCAAGAAGTTTGGAATGGATGTTAGTAAAGCTATCAGTACACCAATGGGGATAAGTGGAAGCTTAGATAGTGATGCTAGTGGCAACATGGTGGATTAAAAGATGTATTGGTCTATGATTAGAAGCCTACTCTATGTGAACGATCAAGGCCGGATGTGATGTTTAGTATATGCATATGTGCTAGATTCCAAGCCTCACCAAGAGAAAGTCATTCGAAAGCAACAAAGAGAATATTGAGGTACTTGAAGCATACACAAAATGTTGGATTATGGTATCCCAAAGGAGCAAGATTTGAGATGATTGGATATTCGGACTCCGATTATGCGGGATGCAAAGTTGAGAGAAAGAGCACATCGGGCACATGTCAACTATTGGGAAGATCACTTGTGTCTTGGTCATCAAAGAAATAAAATAGTGTAGCACTTTCAACTGCCGAAGCGGAGTACATTTCGGCCGATAGTTGTTGTGCTCAATTACTTTAGATGAAGGCTACCTTGAGTGATTTTGGAATCAAATTCAAGTAAGTGCCATTGCTATGTGATAATGAAAGTGCCATAAAGCTCACCAACAACCCGGTTCAATATTCAAGAACAAAGCATATTGATGTCCGCCATCATTTCATAAGAGATCATCAACAAAAAGGGGACATTTGCATTGAGAGTGTGGGCACCGAAGATCAACTTGCTGATATCTTCACTAAGCCACTTGATGAAAAGAGGTTTTACAAGCTAAGGAATGAATTGAACATACTTGACTTCTCCAATATGTGTTGATGCACCCCCCACTTATATGACATGCCTCTCCTTCATGCAATCCAAGGTAAAAGTTGATTCGCTTGGCATACATCCTTGCTAAGGATATGTTTAGTGCATCTAGACATTTTTCACATTTGAATAGGCTCATTCATAAAAATCAAATGAATTTGATGCTTGTATGGTACCACTATTGCTTGTATGCTTGAAATGATCTAGTGGTAGCATATGACATGTTTGTGGACTTGTAAACCTAGTGTTTGATCTAGAAAATAAGCTATAAGTGTTTAGCTCAACATGGTACAAGATAACCCTTATTTGGAGGTGTGAAGAAGCTTGTCCTTGGATCAAACCGAGTTAAATATCTTTTGCAAGTAATCTAGATTGAACCAAATTGGAAAAATAATTCTCATTTCACATGGTTTCACCCCAACCTATCTATAATTTGAGCTCACCTTTTGTGCTAATTGTTGACAAAAGGGGAGAGAAATTCACAAAGATAGTAAGATAGGAGAACCAAACAAATGAAATGACATTGTAAGGGGGAAAATAAAAAATGCACACAAGTAGGGGGAGCAAGCTCATAAACTTGTATGTTGCATTTTGATGTGCATTTCATATATTTGCTTGCATAGCACAAGTTCTAAATTTCAATATCCATGCTTGTGTGGTGTATGCTAGTTATATGCTTGAATGATGAAATGAAAAACTAGCATGCATATGCTAAAGTAACTAGACTTATGTTTATTTTATGGAAACTAGACCCTTGCTTGTAATGTTGATCTCATGGAGTATTCTAGTTTTTGTGTATATATAGTTACTAATGGTTCTAAGGATGGTATGATGGTGCACTCTGATTAGTATCACGCTTCAAAGGTCCATCTCTTATACCTTAGCATCATATGGTAGAAATTGTCTCCTATATTTCCTATCTAAGCATATGTGTAAGCTACAATCCAAACTCTTAGAACATATGTAGGGGGAGCAATTGCTACCATTTGGAATTCATGAAACTTGTCCATATCCTTTACACATGGTAAATATGCTTGGGCAAGCAACATGGATTCAATTAAATTTCAACTCATGTCTTTGTGAAAGGGTTGCCATCAATTACCAAAAAGGGGGAGATTGAAAGCTCTAATTTGGTTTTGGTTAATTGATGAAACCCTAAGTGCTAACCTAGTTTATCAAAGTGAGTATGAGATAGGTAGCACTACTCCAAGTGATGAAGCAATGGTAAAGATCATGATGATGGTGATGGCATAGTGATGATCAAATGCTTGAACTTGGAAAAAAAGAAAGAGAAAAACAAAAGGCTCAAGGCAAAGGTATAAATAGTAGGAGCCATTTTGTTTCGGTGATCAAGACAATTAGCGAGTGTGATCACATTTAGGTTAGATAGCCGTACTATTAAGAGGGGTGAAACTCGTATTGAAATGCGGTTATCAAAGTGCCACTAGATGCTTTAACTCATTGCATATGCATTTAGGATCTAGTGGAGTTCTAACACCCTTGAAAATGCTTGTGAAAATATTCTAACACATATGCACAAGGTGATACACTTGGTGGTTGGCACATTTGAGCAAGGGTATGCTCTTCTAGATATGAATATTGAGATCAATCAAGCTTCAGTTTGATTCACATAGAGACATATATGAATCAACATCAATATGGTCAAGCCAATTCACGATTCCTTCTATCCTTTTTATTTTGGCTTGACACTCCTAACACTCACTTCAATATTTATCTTCATACTTCTAGCTTGATCAATTCAATGCAAAGTGATTTTTCCAAATCTTTATCCATACAAGCAAACCAACATAGAGACTGACTTATATCCAATATGAGTTGTGTCCTTTGTCATTTAACCTATGGACTGTCCGATGGTGCCACCGGTGCCCTATATAGAAAAGATAGGGGTTCACATAGTGACCAGATGCTAGTGGTGCAGTGACCGAATGCTGGGTTCAGAGTCTGATTAGTGACAACAGTAAGCACACGGTCTTGGTCTTGTGACCGGATGCTGGCATGTAAACTGACTGGACGCTCATGGTCTGAGTCCGGTCAGTGCTGACGTATGCTAACGTGAAGCGCACAGAGGAAACGTTGAGTGACCAGACGTTGGGTGAGTCCGGTCGAGCATGACCGAACACGTCCGATCGTGAAATTTCACATTTGAAACCTTACTGGAAACGACCGGACGTTGGGGTCCTATGTCTGGTCACTTTCTAACTGACGCATCCGGTCATCACTTGACCATTGAGATCGAGCGATCGACGTTTGAAGCCAATGACACATGGCAAGCATTGGACGACCAGACGCTGGGGTCCTACGTCCGGTCGAACTAACCGGAGCATTCGGTCACCCCGAGTTGTGACCAATGAAAGGGTACAACAACTCTATTTCATGGGGGCTTCTATTTAAGCCCCATGGCCAGCTCAAGCTCGCTCTCTTGGCCATTTGTGTGGTAGAACCTCCTAAGTTATAGGGCCCACATGCACCTGTCACTGTCCGGCGACCTTTGACATCTATGCATATGTTTCCATGAACTTAAAAAGACTATCGGGTGTCCTCGGGGAACCCCAAATCATCCACGATTTCTGAGCAGGATCACGTTACAGAGTCATTGCAATATTACAACATTTATTCAAATATCAAAACCAGAGTAAAAACAGCGGAAGTCTTACGATAACATAGTTTACAAACTAGTTATTTCAAACCTTACAAACTAAGTTCTTTAATTATTACAAACCATAGTAGTAGTGGAGTGGCATAATTAATATATACATAACACACAAAATAAACATCCTGCCCAAGGATCACACATTTACTTCTCATCGTCAGAACGAATGATAGTCATGCAGCATGATCCAAAACAGATCTGCTCATGAGGCTCACCTGCAACAAGGGGTCAACGAACCCTGAGTACAAAAATACTCAACAAGACTTATCCGAAATATTAACTGATAAACTCAGTAATGCAGGCTCAGGGATTCAAGGTATAGCTTTAACAATGATCAAAGTTCTTTTGCGTAAAAGCCCTTTTAACAACATTCTTTATATAGAAAACTTCTCAAGAATTATATATAAAGCTGCCACGATCCGCACTGAGATCATGAAACTTCATATTCAGCACCTTCACAAGCCTTATTCAAGTTCCGGTTATTAATTCTACGATGATGAACAGTGAGTTGAGTCTCCATAACCGAGGAGCAACGACGATTCGAACCGATTATAAACCCAGCTGGGAATTCCAGACCACACGACATATGTAGGTCCCTGACCTCCATATACCAACCTACCCTTGGATCCTCTAAAACAAGAACGGGTCCACGCCACCCGAGAACACAGTACTCCACCATTCTAGCCCATGGCCACGTGGGTACACGCTATTCCCGCCATCTCTCCACTCCCAGTGCGCGAGTAGCCATTCTCGTAATAGAATTGCCAAGTTCAGGCTTACCGGAGTATGTGGTTAGTACTACAAATTCTCACCTCATACAATTCAACAATGGACGTGCCTTAATCGACACAGGCGGAAAGAACCCGCTCACAAGACCTCCATGTCTTGTGGCTCACACACACCGAGTCCGCCCGGTCTAGATTTATTACTCCACATTCCCATATCACATGCTAACATAATTAACCAATGTTCCATTTAAAACTTGCAGGTGGCAGGTAGTCACCCGACTTTCATCGTTCTACGCATAGCTAAGCAAAACTAGGCATATACGAGTTTAAAACTGATAAAATGGTAAATATGGAATAACAAGGGTGGTAATGCACCAATTAGGCTTTTACTTAACTCTTAATCACTTAATGCAGTAACGGAAAGCAAAAGCGAAATTAATTTGTAAAACACAAGGTAGGGTTGTATGCATCCGGGGCTTGCCTTCGTTGACGGAAAAGTCCGATTCCTGCGATGTTACACAAGTATTCGATCCGACCTCAACAGATGGATTAACCTCTTCAACAGCTTGATTAACTACCATGTTTTCACCTTCGTTCACTACACGTAATAACAATGCCATGTTTAACATGATGCGGAATACGAAATATGATGCTCGATGATGGATGCAAAATTAATAATTTGAATACAACTTTCCTTCGCGGTACAGTTGCAAGTCAAACAAACTAAATCTTTTTCGTAACACATATATCAACTGCCAAGGATCATTAACAACAAATGATCCGAGGTCATCACTCAATCCAAAAGTCCAAACAAAAACCTAAATCATTAAAGGTTACTATTTGCTTTTATGAATTAATTATTTAATTCAAAATTATGAAATAAATCAACTTATTCTGATTGAGCTCAAAATTTTAGTACATGTTCATTACATGTTAACTAAGTGGCAAAACAAATTTCATAATTTTTGGATAAATAAATAAGCCTAGAAAAATCATGGAAATCCATTTATGAATAAATTGAGCAATTTTTATCACATTTAAAAATTACTGAAAAACATTATTTAATATTTTTCTTAAATACTATACCTCACAGAGAAGTCACTCAAAAATTTTCATAATTTTTGGAGCTCTAAATAAATCTATACAAAAATAACAAAAATAGACACTATTCATTCAAATCTGAAAATAGAAAAATCCATTTGAACGCTGAGTCACTGACAACGGGTCCCACATGTCATCTTCAACCTCCGACGTTGACCACGGCAGCGACGGCTCTGACCGGAGATAACTCGTCGACGGTGAGTCCAATGGCGATGGCCAAGGTACCAAAACGTTCACCAAGACTAGGCGCATTTATTGACGTCCCTACTTGATCTGATAACGGTCCTATGCTAGCTCAACGTCGGTCATGGCGGATGCGGTGGCACGGTAGTGCTACGCTGGCGAAACGAAGCCAAAAATGGGGAAACAGAGGGCATGGGAAGATCTAGTAGCTCACCATGAACACGTTCAAGCAAGAATTAAGGCCAGAGAAGCAACGGTGAAGCGGGGCGGCGTTCACAGCGATCACGGCGGTGCGAGCAATGGCGACGGCGGTGTTCCAGTGGCTGTGGTGGACAAAACGAGCAATCAACAAGATATTAAGCACTACGGCATCACGGAAAAGCTGAAACAATGCTTCCCGAGATTAGAAGCTCACCGTAGAGTACTGGCCACGACGGCGCTCGTTCGACGGGGACTCTGCCGGCCGCGAGGAAGAAGAGCGTGGTCAGCGAGTTCCCGGCGAAATCAGCCGACCACAGTTGGCTGGGTGGATGCGCAAGAGAAAGACGGAACTGGAACAGCCTTTACCAAGACGACCACGGCGCTAGGGAGACGGTGCGGGCTCGCCGGAGCTATGGCGGTGGCGTCGGAAAAACAGAGCAAGAGAACGGGGCCAACGGCGACGGCCTGGGCTAAATAGAGCAGCTCAGAAGCGCAAGGAAGCTGCGCTGTGGCCTTCACCACGCCAGCGCGATGCCAAAGACGGCCACGACCGCGCCTGGAAGCAAACCGAAGGTCGCCGCCGGTGTAGCTTTGAGCGGTGAGTACTGTTCATCGAATTTACAAAATTGCCCTCCAGTTTGAAACTCAAATTACTCCCAAATTTTTGCAACAACTCAAAAATCTCCAAAAATAAAAGTTGTTCAAAATCAAAAGTTCTACAACTTTGCTTTTATAACCATCTCCTAATTCGGTCTAGATTTTGAAATGAACTTTTGAATTTGAATAGGGAAATTTATCGAATTACGCCTTTTTGATTTACTCAAAAATTTTCTAAATAACTTGAAAAACTCCAAAAACAAACTTTGTATAACTTGCCAAGCTATACACTTTTGCTTTTGGGCCCAACCCCAAAATATGCTTAGATTTTGAAATGGATTTTCAGGGTAGGGTTTAAATGTTGAAAAGCGGGGTTTTCTGGAAAAATTCAAAATCCAAACAAACATTGAACTAGAGTCAAACAATACAATGCAACACATACCACATAAATATAAACTTGTTTTAGCGTATGCATCTCAAAGTTTCACCAAATGCCAAATGCTTTGCAATGCATATGATGACATGTCAGATTTTAATATTTAAACACCCGAGGTGTTACAATCCTTCCCCCTAAAAGAAATCTCGCCCCGAGATTCAAAGCCATAGGGTAAGTAATGGAAAAGGAAATGTGTCATGAGAACACATACAAACTCTGTCCATAAAACAGCCGAGGTTACTTTACAAAACACAACTTGTAGCAACTGAGCTCAACTAACACTATTCTATTCTATATTGACGCTAGAAATTCTAGAAACTTTTCTAACAAGTAGTCTTCTGATTCCCAAGTAGCTTCCTCTTTTGAATGTTGATTCCATTGTATTTTATAGAACTTGATTGTTCATCTTCGAGTAACACGATCTTTCTGATCTAACACTCGGATAGGATATTCGGAATAAGTTAAATCCGGTTCTAGTTCCACTCCTTCAACTTCAACATTCTGTTTAGGCACTCGGAGACACTTCTTCAATTGAGAAACATGGAACACATCATGCATAGCTGCAAGATGTTCAGGTAATTGCAAGCGATATGCCACTTTTCCATACCTTTCCAAAATTTGATATGGTCCAATATATCGAGGTGCCAACTTTCCTTTAACACCAAAATGGGTAACTTCCTTCATTGGTGATACTTTCAGATATACAAAATCTCCTTTGTTGAATACCAATGGTCTCCGTCGTCTATCCGCATAACTCTTTTGTCGGGATTGAGCTATCTTCAAATTTCTTTGTATTTGCCTAACCTTGTCTTCTGTTTCTTTCACAAGGTCAACTCCAAAGAATCTTCTTTCTCCAGGTTCAGACCAACTCAATGATGTTCTGCATCTACGACCATAGAGTGCTTCAAATGGAGCCATTCTAATGCTTTCTTGATAACTATTGTTGTATGAGAACTCGACCAAAGGTAAGCATTCATCCCACTTATTGGAATAGTTAAGGACACAACACCTTAACATATCTTCAAGTACTTGATTGACTCTTTCCGTCTGTCCATCAGTCTGCGGATGATAAGCTGTACTATACAGAAGTTTAGTACCCAATGAAGAATGCAATTGTTTCCAAAAGTTGGAGACAAACTGTGTACCTCTATCTAACACAATAGTCTTGGGTACTCCATGCAAACTCATGATTCTTGCTAAGTACATCTTGGCATATTAGATCGTAGAATATATTGTCTTAACTGGAAGAAAATGTGCTGACTTAGTGAGTCGATCTACAATAACCCATACTGAGTCAAATCCTTTTGATATCTTGGGTAGACCAATAATAAAATCCATACTTATGTCCTCCCACTTCCAAGATGGAATAGGCAATGGTTGTAATTCACCAGCAGACCTCAAATGTATAGCTTTCACCTTTTGACAAGTATCACACTTCGCTATATATCTAGCAATTTCTATTTTTATTTTAGTCCACCAGAATCTTTGCTTCAAATCATGGTACATCTTGTTGCTTCCTGGATGGATAGATAACCTAGTAGCATGTGCCTCATCTAGAATTGACTGCCGCAACACAGGAACTTTTGGTACCACCAGGCGATCCTTGAACCACAACACATCTTCATTGTCAATGCTAAAGCATTCCGCTTTTCCATTCTTGACTCTTTCCTTAATATGGGCTATACCCTTGTTTTCCTTCTGAGCAGCAATAACTTGATCTCGAATAGTGGCTTCAACAATTATGTTGGCCAAACTTCCTTGTTGAATTACTTCTACATTCAACTTCTCCATTTCTTGACATAAATTCAAATCCATTGTCCTCACTGTCAGACAATTGCAATAACCTTTGTGACTGAGGGCATCTGCAACTACATTTGCTTTACCGGGGTGATAATGTACTTCCAAGCCATAATCCTTAATCAGTTCTAACCATCTTCTCTGTCGCATGTTCAACTCTGACTGAGTAAAGATATACTTTAGGCTTTTGTGGTCTGTATGCATATGACATGTATTACCAAGCAGGTAATGCCGCCAAATCTTCAGAGCATGAACCATAGCTGCTAACTCCAAGTCATGGGTCGGATAGTGTTCTTCATGTTGCTTAAGTTGCCGAGATGCATAAGCAATGACTCGACCTTCTTGCATCAATACACATCCAATACCAATACCTGAAGCATCACAATAAACATCAAACGGCTTCTCGATGTCAGGTTGGGCTAATACTGGTGCAGTGGTTAACAGTCTCTTCAAAGTCTGGAAAGCCTCCTCACAATCTGATGACCAGACAAACTTAACTTGGTTCTTCAACAATTCAGTTATGGACTTTGATATTTTTGAGAAATCTGGAATAAACCGGCGGTAATATCCCGCCAAACCCAGAAAACTCCGAACTTGATGAACTGTGGTTGGCGGTTTCCAATCAAGCACATCCTTCACTTTGCTTGGATCAACTGCAACTCCTTCGGCTGACAAGACATGTCTAAGAAATTGCACTTCCTTAAGCCAAAAATCACACTTGCTGAACTTGGCATATAGTTGATGTTCTCTCAAACGGGTCAGAACAATTCTGAGATGTTCCGCATGTTCTTTCTTATTCTTGGAATATACTAAAATGTCATCAATAAACACCACTACAAACCTGTCTAGCTCAGGCATGAATACTAAGTTCATTAGATACATGAAATGAGCTGGAGCATTTGTCAAACCAAAAGACATTACCAAGTATTCATATAATCCATATCTTGTGGTAAACGCCGTTTTGGGAATATCTTCAGGCTTTATCTTGATTTGGTGATATCCTGATCTCAAATCTATCTTGGAGAAAACTTTGGCTCCGGCCAATTGATCAAAAAGCAGATCTATCCGAGGTAATGGATATTTATTCTTGATGGTCACTTCATTCAATGGACGATAGTCAACACATAACCTTAGGGTCTCATCTTTCTTTTTCACAAAAATTGCCGGACATCCCCAAGGTGAAGAACTAGGTTGGATAAACCCTTTCTCAATCAATTCTTGTAACTGAGTTTTCAACTCGGCCAATTCCTTAGGTGGCATCCTATAAGCTCTCCGAGAAATCGGAGCTATTCCAGGTTGTAACTCTATATTAAACTGTACATCCCTATCAGGTGGTAGACCGGGTAAATCTTCAAGAAACACATCCAGAAATTCACACACTACCGGAATATCTCTAATCTCTTTGACAGCAGTTGCACAAATCTTGCCCACTGATCTTCTTAGGGTTGGAAGTTGGATAAGAAGTTGAGAATTACTATCAGGCAAATTCACTTGTAAGGTCCTATTCAAAGCATCTATAACAGCCTTATGCTGATACATCCAATTCATTCCCAAAATTACATCTATATCCTGATCCTTAAGGATAATCATGGTAGTGGGAAAAATATGCCCACCCAGGTTTACGGGTACCTAGTATGCCATTTCCTTAGTACATAGACGTCCCCTGGGCGACTGTATAAAGAAACTTTCCTTTGTTGCCCCAATTGAAATTTCATGCTTCACGACAAATGTTCTATTGATGAATGAATGCGATGCGCTAGAATCAAAAAGTATAATTGTAGGGTGATTGGCAACAGGAAACATACCCATCATCACTGGCTCCCCTTCTAGAATTTCTCTAGCTTGAATATAGAACACCCGTCCTGTCTTCCTCTCATCTTTGCCCTTCTGAGCATTCTGATTGGGGTTCTTGTTTGGTGCCTGACCCTATTGTTGATTAGCAGGGGCCTTCTGATAATTTTGATTAGCCTGCCTAGGATATGGACATTCCCTGGAGAAATGACCAGTTCTTCCACAATTGTAACACGGATAGTTGTGACCCTGGGATGTTGGAGCATTGCCACCAGGAGCATTGGTTGACTGTGAACTCGGATAGGTTATAGCAGGACGGACATTTGACTGTTGCCTAGCTTGGAACTACGGCGAACGATAAGGAGGACGATTATGATGTACTGGATGATAAATCACCCTCTGCCTCTTCGGATTTCCCCCAAAAGATCCAGACGGGACACTCTTTTTCTTTTTGAGCTCCTTATGCTGCCGATACTTTGATTCTGAAGCAATTGCAATATTTACTGCCTCATGGTAAGTAACATTGGTGCAAGTGGTCATCATAGTCTGCAACTTGGTATTCAGGCCTCTCATAAACCACCTCTTCTTCTTGGCATCAGTATTGACATGTTCGGATGCATATTGGGACAGATGATTAAATCTTCCCACATACTACATCATGGTTTGATCTCCTTGTTTCAAAGCAAGGAATTCATCTAGCTTCATAGCCATCACTCCTTCAGGGATATAATGGGCTCTGAAAGCAGTACGGAACTCAGCCCAAGTTATTGGAATACCAGCAGGTTGCATAGCCACTAAGTTTGCCCACCAAGCACTTGCTGCTCCTCTAAGTTGTTGGGCGGCAAATGTAGGTTTCTGATACTCCGTGCATGGAATAAGGTCAAATTTCTGCTCCATGGTTCGAAGCCAGTCATCAGCCTCCAATGGTTCATCTGCCTTGGTGAACACTGGGGGTCTTGTGTCTGTAAAATCAACATATGTAGCCTCTTGTCGGTTATGGTGGCATCCACGGTTTCCGTACATCTGATTCTGATTACTCTGGGCCATCTCATGAAGCAAACGAGAATTTTCAGCCGTCACATTGACAAGTGTAGTTATAGCATCAGCTAAATTGGTTGGAACTGGTGGCAGATCTAGAATACCGTCCTCATCTTGTGAAGTTCCCGGAATAAACGAACCCTGTGTACGACGCATCTGCTCATAACAAACCAAACTTTATTCACATGCCTTTATTGAATTGTACCAAAGCTTACTCTAGACACCTTACATAGAGTTTACTAATGTACAAACAAACCCACGAGTACGAAAATAGAACTACATAACTTAAACTAAAGCTACTATTATACAACTCTACTCTTTTCCTCAATTTCTTCAAACTTCAGGCTCGGTATCCATTCCGGAATTATTACCGCCTTCATCATCACTTTCATCAATCATTACTAATTCTTCAGGATCTTCTTCTTCCTCTCCCGATTCAACATCATCGGCAAGGATGACACCAGGGTCCATGGCATCAGCTTGAGGCTCATGATTCGAATTTAGTAGATTGCTAAGCCTATGAACCTCCTCATGTAGATACATATTATGTTCTTCTAAATCTTCTACATAGAATTCTAGCTCATGAGTTCTAGCTCTAGCTACATTTTCCCTGTGCCAAGCTTCATTTCTTCCCTCCATCGTACGAACTAACATACTTTCGCAGTTCCTATGCGCGGTGGTGAGCTGCCTCAATTGACCCTGTAATTCTCCTATTTGTATAACATCCAAAGCCCTATCTCTAGTAGATTGTGCTAACTCCATAGAAACCCTCAGTATCTCGGCTTGGGGATCAGGCCTAGTACTGCTACTGCTAGCACCATCATTTCTAGGGGCAAGTTGGTGACGAGGAACTCCTTTGGGTCCGGTGGACTTACGGGGCGTCATCTTGGCACGAGCCATACTGTAGGTAGCCAATTTAATCCAAGTAAGACCATTAGATCAAAATCTAAAAAGTAGCTAAAATGGATTACATTCCTCAAACCAGACTCACTGCTTAACTCCAGACTAAGAGGTGAAGGAAGTAACGAGTGAATTATTCCTGATGCATGAATCGTTCTTACGAATAAAAACATCAAAGTTTATAATGCACATAAACAACATTTATTTTTATATAGGGCATAGTATAATTACTACTCCACCACACAAAAACCTTTTTAATCAAATAGGGAATGGTGAGAAAGAAATAAGATAAGTCAGAAGCAATTTGGACTAAATTACCAAGTTAAATTTAGTCATCCAAATCATTTTGAAGTTTTTGTAAAACAATACAACAAAACCTTGTAACGATCGCTCTGATACCATTCTGTGGCAGAACCTCCTAAGTTATAGGGCCCACATGCACCAGTCACTGTCCGACGACCTTTGACATCTATGCATATGTTTCCATGAACTTAAAAAGACTGTCGGGTGTCCTCGGGGAACCCCGAATCATCCACGATTTCCGAGCAGGATCACGTTACAGAGTCATTGCAGTATTACAACATTTATTCAAATATCAAAACCAGAGTAAAAACAGCGGAAGTCTTACGATAACATAGTTTACAAACTAGTTATTTCAAACCTTACAAACTAAGTTCTTTAATTATTACAAACCATAGTAGTAGTGGAGTGGCATAATTAATATATACATAACACACAAAATAAACATCCTGCCCAAGGATCACACATTTACTTCTCATCGTCAGAACGAATGATAGTCATGCAGCATGATCCAAAACAGATCTGCTCATGAGGCTCACCTGCAACAAGGGGTCAACGAACCCTGAGTACAAAAATACTCAACAAGACTTATCCGAAATATTAACTGATAAACTCAGTAATGCAGGCTCAGGGATTCAAGGTATAGCTTTAACAATGATCAAAGTTCTTTTGCGTAAAAGCCCTTTTAACAACATTCTTTATATAGAAAACTTCTCAAGAATTATATATAAAGCTGACACGATCCGCACTGAGATCATGAAACTTCATATTCAGCACCTTCACAAGCCTTATTCAAGTTCCGGTTATTAATTCTACGATGATGAACAGTGAGCACTGTTCGCCTAAACGGCCGTTTAGCCCGTTTACACACCATTTAAACGCTACACGGTGGTACACCGTTTCCGTTTAATCGGTTGTTTTGACCGTTTAAACGGCCGTTTTTCCCGTTTAAACACCCGTTTTGCCCGAATAATAGGCTAAACGGTAGGTGACCGACTGTTTACCGTTTAGCGTTTAGGATAACACTGACAGTGAGTTGAGTCTCCATAACCGAGGAGCAACGACGATTCGAACCGATTATAAACCCAGCTGGGAATTCCAGACCACACGACATATGCAGGTCCCTGACCTCCATATACCAACCTACCCTTGGATCCTCTAAAACAAGAACGGGTCCACGCCACCCGAGAACACAGTACTCCACCATTCTAGCCCATGGCCACGTGGGTACACGCTATTCCCGCCATCTCTCCACTCCCAGTGCGCGAGTAGCCATTCTCGTAATAGAATTGCCAAGTTCAGGCTTACCGGAGTATGTGGTTAGTACTACAAATTCTCACCTCATACAATTCAACAATGGACGTGCCTTAATCGACACAGGCGGAAAGAACCCGCTCACAAGACCTCCATGTCTTGTGGCTCACACACACCGAGTCCGCCCGGTCTAGATTTATTACTCCACATTCCCATATCACATGCTAACATAATTAACCAATGTTCCATTTAAAACTTGCAGGTGGCAGGTAGTCACCCGACTTTCATCGTTCTACGCATAGCTAAGCAAAACTAGGCATATACGAGTTTAAAACTGATAAAATGGTAAATATGGAATAACAAGGGTGGTAATGCACCAATTAGGCTTTTACTTAACTCTTAATCACTTAATGCAGTAACGGAAAGCAAAAGCGAAATTAATTTGTAAAACACAAGGTAGGGTTGTATGCATCCGGGGCTTGCCTTTGTTGACGGAAAAGTCCGATTCCTGCGACGTTACACAAGTATTCGATCCGACCTCAAGAGACGGATTAACCTCTTCAACAGCTTGATTAACTACCATGTTTTCACCTTCGTTCACTACGCGTAATAACAATGCCATGTTTAACATGATGCGGAATACAAAATATGATGCTCGATGATGGATGCAAAATTAATAATTTAAATACAACTTTCCTTCGCGGTACAGTTGCAAGTCAAACAAACTAAATCTTTTTCGTAACACATATATCAACTGCCAAGGATCATTAACAACAAATGATCCGAGGTCATCACTCAATCCAAAAGTCCAAACAAAAACCTAAATCATTAAAGGATACTATTTGCTTTTATGAATTAATTATTTAATTCAAAATTATGAAATAAATCAACTTATTCTGATTGAGCTCAAAATTTTAGTACATGTTCATTACATGTTAACTAAGTGGCAAAACAAATTTCATAATTTTTGGATAAATAAATAAGCCTAGAAAAATCATGGAAATCCATTTATGAATAAATTGAGCAATTTTTATCACATTTAAAAATTACTGAAAAACATTATTTAATATTTTTCTTAAATACTATACCTCACAGAGAAGTCACTCAAAAATTTTCATAATTTTTGGAGCTCAAAATAAATCTACACAAAAATAACAAAAACAGACACTATTCATTCAAATCTGAAAATAGAAAAATCCATTTGAACGCTGAGTCACTGACAACGGGTCCCACATGTCATCTTCAACCTCCGACGTTGACCACGGCAGCGACGGCTCTGACCGGTGATAACTCACCGACGGTGAGTCCAATGGCAATGGCCAAGGTATCAAAACGTTCACCAAGACTAGGCGCATCTATTGACGTCCCTACTTGATCCGATAACGGTCCTATGCTAGCTCAACGTCGGCCATGGCAGATGCGGTGGCACGGCAGTGCTACGCCGGTGAAACAAAGCCGAAAACGGGGAAATAGAGGGCATGGGAAGGTCTAGTAGCTCACCACAAACACGTTCAAGCAAGAATTAAGGCCGAAGAAGCAACGGTGAAGCGGGGCAGCGTTCACAGCGATCACGGCGGTGCGAGCAATGGCGACGGCGGTGTTCCAGTGGCTGTGGTGGACAAAACGAGCAATCAACAAGATATTAAGCACCACGGCATCATGGAGAAGCTGAAACAATGCTTCCTAAGATTAGAAGCTCACCGTAGAGTACTGGCCACGACGGTGCTCGCTCGATGGGGACTCTGCCGGCCGCGAGGAAGAAGAGCGTGGTCAGCGAGTTCCCGGCGAAATCAGCCGACCACAGTTGGCTGGGTGGATGCGCAAGAGAAAGATAGAACTAGAACGGCCTTTACCAAGACGACCACGGCGCTAGGGAGACGGTGCGGGCTCGCCGGAGCTATGGCGGTGGCGTCGGGAAAACAGAGCAAGAGAACGGGGCCAACGGCGATGGCCTGGGCTAAATAGAGTAGCTCAGAAGTGCAAGGAAGCTACTCTGTGGCCTTCACCGCGCCAGTGCGACGCCAAAGACGGCCACGACCATGCCTGGAAGCAAACCGAAGGTCGCCGCCGGTGTAGCTTTGAGCGGTGAGTACTGTTCATCGAATTTACAAAATTGCCCTCCAGTTTGAAACTCAAATTACTCCCAAATTTTTGCAACAACTCAAAAATCTCCAAAAATAAAAGTTGTTCAAAATCAAAAGTTCTACAACTTTTCTTTTATAACCATCTCCTAATTCAGTCTAGATTTTGAAATGAACTTTTGAATTTGAATAGGGAAATTTACCGAATTACGCCTTTTTGGTTTACTCAAAAATTTTCTAAACAACTTGAAAAACTCCAAAAACAAACTTTGTATAACTTGCCAAGCTCTACACTTTTGCTTTTGGGCCCAACCCCAAAATATGCTTAGATTTTGAAATGGATTTTCAGGGTAGGGTTTAAATGTTGAAAAGCGGGGTTTTCTGGAAAAATTCAAAATCCAAACAAACATTGAACTAGAGTCAAACAATACAATGCAACATATACCACATAAATATAAACTTGTTTTAGCATATGCATCTCAAAGTTTCACCAAATGCCAAATGCTTTGCAATGCATATGATGACATGTCAGATTTTAATATTTAAACACCCGAGGTGTTACAATTTGCATTGACATAGCAACCTTGTGAGCTTAGTCAAAGCCCTCCCACTCATCTCCACCATTATTTCATCATCATTGTGAGATTGGAAGAGAATCCAAGTGCAATGCTTGAGTGATTGCATCTAGAGGCACTTGGCATTCGTGTTTTGCTGTGGGATTCACTTGTTACTCTTGGTGGTTGCCGCCACCTAGTCAGCTTGGAGCAGCAAGGATCATTAAGTGGAGGTTGGTGATTGTCTTTGGCTCCGATCGTGGTGATTGTGAGGGTCTTGTGCCTTCCCCGGCGGAGAGCCAAAAGGTAACTCTAGTGGATTGCTCGTGTCATTGAGTTACCTCACTAGTGGGTAGGTTCTTGCGGTGTCCAATTGTGTGGACGAGGTTCATGCAACACCTCTTAGCCACCAAACCACCAAGTGTTGGTCGACACAATGGGGACTAGCGTGCCGGCAAGCACGTGAACCTCGGGAGAAAAATTAGTTGTCTCTTGTCCTTTGGTATTTCTCGGTGTTTGATTTAGTATTCATCTTGTGATTGGTTCACTCCTCTACACGGCGGTGTAATCACCTTACTCACTCATTTATATTCTTGCAAACTAGTTGTGGCAAGCTCTTTAGTGTAATTAGAATTGAGAGCTTACTTTGTTATTTTAAGTTCATCTAGTGGAGCTCTTTAGAGTAGCAAGATTGAGAGCTCTTAGTGAGTAGTAACATTGCAAGTTATGTGCCTAGTAATCATTGCAACTAGAATTGTTGGATAGGTGGCTTGCAACCCATGTAGAGCTAGAGCAAGTTTGTGTTTCGCTATTTGTCATACTAATCAAATTGCTCTAGTTGATTTGTAGATTTTTAAATAGGCTATTCACCCCCCTCTAGCCATATTAGGACCATTCAGCGGGGGAGTCTCGATGAAGGGATCTCAGCGATGATGGATGTCCTAGATCAGGCCAAGGTCGTCCTACGTGATGTCATCATTCCCAATGGCCAGGTATCCGCTTGATCTTTCCTTCCGCGCCCTTCTTTCTTCATGTATTTTTGTACTTTTGACACTAGTCTTATTTTTAGTCCATTATTGCTCATAGTCGGGCGAAGTCCTAGTTCCTCCATGAGCAAAAGGTAGAATGGGACCGCCTTACCGAGGAGGCCTGGTTGCGTGGAGATGTGGGCACCCAGCTTGCTACCACCCAATAGTGGGAAGCCGAGGATGCGGAGGAGATTCATGGGACATTCTAGGACCTATCAGCGAGGGTGTAGTAGGATGAGGAGGCGGCTACTCACATCTAAAAGGAGCGGGACGAGTTGCTCTAGTAGGATGCCAAGGCTAGCCAGTGGGCCATCAAAATCTTGGATGAGCTGGAGATGGAACGAAATCTCAAGCTAAAAGCCAAGAATAGGTCCACGGCGCTATAGTAGAGGGCAGATCAGGATGCCAAGGTGATTGCCTAGCTGCATAGGGAGTGAGACGAGCTATGCTAGACTATAGAAAGGCTCCACTCAAAGCGCGGCATGGTCCACGAGGAGTGTGACCGGGACATCCGAGAGCGCGACGAGGCACGTCAGGTGGTCAACTCCCTCCAGGTGGATCTTGGAGTCACGATGACCTGAAGGTTGGAGGCTAAGAGCATCTTTGTCGGGCTAGGCATGGAGCTCACCAAGGTGCAGGGACTCTTCAGGTTGAGAGTGATGAGCATGATCTTCTACACACTACTGTAGGGGTGGTCTTCGATGACCTAGGGGTGGTGCAGCTAGAGGAAACCAGCTCACTTGTGGCCCATGCTGCGGGTATCATGGCACAGGTGGGCCAGCTTGAGGAGGATGCCTTTTCATGGTGGGATCACCCAAGCCTTTACTGTTGCCCGCTCTCATTACTATCAGGAAATCAACTTGGAGGTAACGAGCCTCGGCTTCACGCCTGGGTATGAAAACTCTGAGCTGGATGAGATTGAGAAGGCGGTGACTCCCATTGCGCGGAACCTAGCGAACAGGCTGAAAGACATGGTTCTCCCATCGAGGAAGTAGTTAGTTGAATAAGTTTGACAAACATTTATCTGTAATATGTGGATAAGTGTTGGTACTTTCGTGTCTGAAAATAGATTCGTAATTTCGTTTTACAATTTTGTTTCGTTTGTTTGAGCTTACTTTCTTCCCTTTTGCATTTGAAAAAAAGGTTTATGTGATCCGATCCTTCCATTCATTAAGACTGTAGGGCCTGAGGTGTATAAGGCAAAATTTCGATTGTGTTGGTGAGCAAAATTACCATAGTAGTCTGGGCGTGGGCTTTTTGCAATCTTACTAGGCGTGCTCGTTTATCTGTTCCCCCGAACCTTGCCTCTAGTCTCGATGTGAGGAAAAGGTCTGACGCAATGACTGTTTCAAAAAAAGAAAGGAGGTATTCGTTCTCTTGTATTTGCGCGTACCTCTTACTTAGGATTTTGGTGATCGTCCCATGATCGTGCATTTGGTCACATTGCTGACCTAGCCTTCCCTGAGCCCCTGCGCATGGTGGGGGTTCGGTCAAGGGTTGGCTTGTTTTGTGACTATCGCCCTGTCCACCGTTTCCACAACTGGAGGGGTTGAGGTGATGCCACTTGCCTCAAGGATCCCACGGAGCGATAGGACGTCGCCGATGGAGAGCGTGGCGTGGCGACCGTAGTAGTGCTCATAGTAGAACTGATCAGAAACTATAATCGAATAAGTTTGTGGGGGAGCCCCCGAGTGAACAATCTTCTGTATTTATGAATACATTAGTCCTTTTCATGATGAAATTACTTTGTAAGCGATGATTTTGTGCAAAAAATGAACAAGTTCTTAAATTTTGTTACGACAAATAGTTTTTTAGCTCTACTCCCTCTTTTTACCAAAGAGGTCTGGTGCCTTTCGACCCTTCCCATAGTTAAGGTCGCAAAAAACTCAGAGTGCGGGTGAGCTAATCCTGATCACACTAGTGATCAAGGAGGTCATAGCCGCTGGGGCGTAGGTTTTCCATAGTCCTACCAGTTATACTCAGATTTTATTCCCGAAATCCTAGTCCATAGGACTTGTCATGAGAAAAAAGGGGGGAAACTCAGAGAATGTTTGCAAAGATAACACAGAGAGTGTTTGCAAGATAAACGTACTTATATTAGCCCCCGAGTGAGGTCCAACCCCTCGCACTTTGCAGGGGGCAGATGTCACTAAAGATTGGGCATTTTTTGAAGACAAGAACTGGTAAGAAAAAGTATTTGTTTATTCAAGGGTAAAAACAACATAGCTGCTCAATGTTCTAGGCGTTGGTGAAGACCTCGCCGTCGATGGTTTTCAACTTGTAGGCGCCTGGCCAGAGTACTTCTACGATGATGTATGGCCCTTCCCAGTGTGGGGAGAGCTTGTGATGGTCCTTGTTGCTTTGCACGAGGCAGAGAACCAGGTCCCTGATGTCCCGTCGGTTGTGGTACCATCGTAGCGCCTGCTGGTACTTAGCTGAATGGAGGAGGGCGATGTTGCGAGTTTCATCTAGCTGGTCCATGGTGTCTTGGTGGGATGCCTCGACTCCCTATTCGTCATATGCTCTGATTCTTGGCACTCCATAGTCGAGGTCGGTTGGGAGGATGGCCTCAGAATAGTAGACCATGAAGAAAGGCATGTAGCCGGTGGCCTAGCTAGGAGTTGTCCTCAGGCTCCAGAGCACCATAGGGAGTTTAGCAACCCAGCGTGCGCCGAACTTGTTCAATCGGTTGAAGATCCTAGGCTTGAGGCCTTGTAGAAGCATGTCATTTGTGCGCTCGACCTGCCCATTCATTTAGGAGTGTGCGACGGCAGCCCAATTGACCCAAATGTGTTGTTCATCACAGAATCGAATGAATTTCTTGTAGGTGAACTCTATGCCGTTGTCCGTGATGATGGAGTTCGATACTCCAAAGCGGTGGATGATGTCAAGGAAGAATAGCACAGCCTGCTCGGACTTGATTATGGAGATTGGCCGAGCTTCGATCCATTTTGTGAACTTGTCTATGGTGACAAGCAAGTGGGTGTATCCCCCGGGTGCCTTCTTGAGAGGCCCAACTAGATCGAGCCCCTAGACCATGAAGGGCCACGTGATGGGGATCATCTAGAGAGCCTAGGCCAGGAGGTGAGTTTGCCAGCATAGTACTGGTGCCCTTCATAGGTGCATACGATCTGCTTGGTGCCGGCTACTGCAGTGGGCCAGTAGAAGCCCTATCGGAATACGTTCCCAACCAAGGTTCTAGGCATGACATGGTGACCACAGACCCCACCGTGGATATCGCTTAGCAAAAGCCTCCCCTGTTCGATGGGGATACAGAGCTGTAGGATCCTAGTGTGGCTCCGTTTGTAGAGTTTGCCCTCTACAAGAACAAAGGACTTGGCGCGATGTGTGAGCCATCGAGCTTCCATCTTGTTCATCGACGGTGTGTCATGGAGGAGATAGTCGAGGTAGAGTGTTCTCTAGTCATCCAGAGGGTCAGGCTCTGTTGCTAGATCCTCTTCAAGCTCCATGACCTCGGGGCCAGAGGGAGCCGTTGGTTGGTTAGCCCCCAGGGCTGGATCAGACAGACCATCATCATCCCATTTCGACCCTTCATAGCGTACCAAGGGCTTATGTTGGTTGTTGGTGAAGATGCCCGTTGGCACCGGCTCTTGACCAAACACTGCTTTTGTAAGTGCATTGGCCGCCTCATTGAGGCACCTTGGGATGTGATTGAGTTTGAGGCCGTTGAATTTATCCTCCAGCCATCAGACCTCTTGGTAGTATGCAGCCATCTTGGCGTCATGGCAGCTCGACTCCTTCATGACTTGGTTATCGACTAGCTAGGGGTCACCCCGGATGTCGAGGCGTCAGATGCCCAACTCGATGGTGATTCATAGGCCATTAACGAGTGCTTCATACTCAGCCACATTATTTGATGAGGGGAAATAGAGGCGAACCATGTACCTCATGCGGACCCCGAGGGGTGATACGAAGACCAGCCCCGTGCTAGTGCCCTTCTTCATTAGCGATTCATCAAAGTACATCATCCAGTACTCTTAATCGATGACCGCCAGTGGTGTCTATACCTCGGTCCATTCCACGATGAAGTCAGCCAACACTTAGGACTTGATCGCTGTTCGAGAGGCATATGTGATGCCTTGATCCATCAACTCGAGTGCCCACTTTGCGGTTCTTCCTATGGCATCCTAGCTCTAGACAACCTCGCCAAGGGGGAATGACGTCACAACCATCATGGTGTGTGATTCGAAGTAGTGGTGTAGCTTCCTCTTGGTGATGAGGACGACATACATGAGCTTCTAGATTTTGGAGTAGCAGGTCTTAGAGTCGGATAGTACCTCACTGATGAAGTACAAAGGGCACTGCACCTTGAGGGCATGCCCTTCTTCCTCTCGCTCTACTACTAGGGCGGCGCTAACCACCTATGTGGTGGCCGCTATGTATAGCAGGAGGGATTCTTTGTCGCTCGGAGGAACTAGGATCGGGGGCCTAGTTAGAAGCAGTTTGACCATGTCAAGTGCCTTCTAGGCCTCAGACATCCACTCGAAGCTCTTGGCTTTTTCAAGAGTCAATAAAGGGGGACACCTCGCTCGCCGAGGTGTGAGATGAAGCGGCTAAGGGCGGCGAGGCACCCTATGATTCATTGAACCCTATGGTCTGAATCGGGCCCATCCTTGTGATGGCTAAAATCTTATCCGGGTTGGCTTCAATGCCACGCTCGGAGACGATGAAGCCGAGCAGCATGCCCCTTGGGACCCCAAAAACACACTTTTTGGGATTAAGTTTGATGCCATTCGCCTAGAGTTTCGCAAAGGTTTGCTCAAGATCAACAATGAGGTGGTCAACCCGTTTGGACTTAACTATGATGTCGTCAACGTAGGCCTCAATAGTCCACCCGATGAGGTCCCCAAAGCATCTGAGCAGTTCTTCAGTCCGAACGGCATTGAAATGTAGCAGAATGATCCGAAGGGGGTGATGAAAGATGTTGCGAGCTGGTCGGACTCTTTCATCACGATTTGATGGTAACCGGAGTACGCATCAAGGAAGCAAAGGGTTTTGTACCCCGAGGTAGAGTCAACTATTTGGTCTATGCGTGGCAAAGGAAACGGATCCTTTGGACATGCTTTGTTGAGGCCCGTATAGTCAACACACATCCTCCATTTCCCACTCTTCTTTCGTATAAGAATGGGATTAGCTAACCACTCTGGGTGGTGTACTTCCCTAATGAATCTGGCGGCCAATAGTTTTGCTATCTCTTCACCGATAGCCCTGCGCTTTTCCTCGTCAAAGTGACATAGGCGTTGCTTCATCGGCTTGGAGCCTGGATGGATTTTCAAGGTATGCTCAGTGACCTCCCTTGGAATGCCTAGCATATCCAAGGGTTTCCATGCAAAGATGTCTTTGTTGCCACGGAGGAAGTCGATGAGCGCGCTTTCCTATTCAGAGGAAAGCATGGTACCGATGTGTACCATTTTACCCTCAGAGATGTTGGGATCTATGAGGACCCCCTTGATGCCCTCTACCGATTTGAATGACCCGGTCGATTTCTTCACATTGGGTGCTTCTTTGGCGACCTCTTCCCTGAGGGCGGCGAGCTCCCTAGAGGTGACGATTGCCGTGGTGTGGCCATACCACTTGACCTCACACTCGTAGGCACACTAGAAGGAGGTGCCGATGGTGATGACCCCGTGAGGGCTCAGCATCTTCAGCTTGAGGTATGTATAGTTGGGGATGGCCATGAACTTCACATAGCATGGTCATCCTAGGATCACGTGGAAGGTTCTGGGGAACCCAACCACCTCGAAGGTGAGGGTCTTAGTCCGTTAATTGAACTGATCCCCAAAGGTAATGGGTGGATCGATCTGCTCGAGTGGCATGGCCTACTTCCTAAACACGACACCATAAAAGGGCGCTCGGGTTGGGTAGAGGCGCGTCCGGTCGACGCCCATCACATCATGCGTCTTAGCGTACTTGATGTTGAGGCCGCTGCCTCTGTCCATCAGTACTTTGGTAAGTTGCTTTGGGCCAATGATTGGGTCGACCACAATTGGATATCTTCTTGAGTGTGGGACGGTATCGGGAAGGTCTAATCGAAGGTTATGGTGGACTCCGACCACTGGAGGAAGGGAGGTGTGGTCGGTTGGACTGTGTAGACTTGGTGGTGTGCGACCTTCTGACGTCGTTTGGAGTCATAGACCGCTGATTGTAGCACCCGGTTTTAAAGACAAAACTAGATATACACTATATGTGAGCCCAGGAAGTCAAATCTCACATATAGCCACAAATAAGGGTAATATCAAAAGACAATACTTATTACATAACATATTAATAAAAGGAAATAACCTCAGAGTATAGATAGCAGAAAGTCAACTCCGATCTTCAGGCAAAGACTCCAAATCCACAGGGACGACTGACTAGTTGACCACAAGCCTAACTCCTCCAAACTAGCAATCTGGTACCCATCCAGGATTTTTATCCAATGTATAGAAAAGTAAAGCAAGCATAAGTACATGTCGTACTTAACAATTATATCATGGGGTTCATGAGGCTCAAAAGACTAACACTGGTTTAACTGCGATTAGCTTTAATAGATCATCTTTTTAAGCAATTGAGTGGCAAAGAATTTATCATTCCCATAAACACATGATCAGATAAACATGAACAATGTATAGCATAAATAATTAATCATTAGTATCATTATCCATTAGTGATCATCTCTATTCCATAAGGGTCTAAGGCCGCTCGTGACCGAGAGCACGGCTGTTATAACAGTTTTATACTCTATAGAGTTTGTACACTTTCACTGTGAGTCATGATTTACCCTTTCGCCCGAGGTGATCAGCCTCTTGACCCACTACCAAGGAAGATCGGCAGGGTTCACTATGAAGCCTTTCAAAGGTTCATCTAACAAGTTAGGGCCGCTAGGCATATGTGGCCCATCTCTAGAAGTGGCACGCGTGGGCATCGCAGCATGGTACACACTTCCCAGCAGCAAAGGAAACATACCCTCACGTGCCTTAAAGGTAACTAGTAACAAGCTAGAAAAGGTCCTCATACTGAGCTAAAGCCAGAGCCATATAGCCCTCACAGCTGTACTGTAAGTCCTAAATGATCGCTTACAGATAAGTCCTTAGGGAGAGGAATCTGAAGCATTTAGAAAGAAGCTAAACACTCTAGCCCCCTGTTTTCGTGTTGCTAAAAAGTCATGTTTTAGTGTTTATTGCATATACCATTAATTAAGTTACAAGATCATGGTTTTGGTTAAGCACTAGCAAAAACTACCCAATGCAATATCCCAAAGGTTTCAAGGTATAAGATATCAAATATCTAGGATATCCTTATTGGCATCAAGGTAGACACATGCAATATGAATTAAGTGATTAAATGTGAATAGGTAACAAGAATAGTCCCATGCTATACTTGCCTTAACATGCTTTTCCCCCAAAGCAATACGCTCAAAAGCCTTTAGTATCCAACTTCCAATCCTCTGCTTCTAATTCTCAGCTTCTAGTCTTCAGAGAACAGCTTCTTAATCACCACATAAACCTCACCAATTGACTAAATCATATATCACCACACATACATCCATACACGGCATACAAATAAGAATATATGAGAACAATACACCAACCAATAAAATAAGCAAAACAGCGTATCGCTACGAACACACAAACGCAAAAGACACGCTATACGCGATTCAATGAAAAAGCGACTAATGAAGCAACGGAAAATAAAACATATCCATTTAACTTATTTTAACTGTAGAAACACATGTAAATATTCTCATTAATCAACTTGATTCATTGCTTAAGAAAGAGCATAGTATAAAACCTATATTGACTTTATATTCCGAAAATGATGCAAGTGATAGTATTATTACAATTAACTTTTTAACTGCCAAAACACAATTGAGTAACATGAGAACCACTAACGCCACCGCGTAGAACACGCCGAAACAAAAGTAACACGATAAGAACGGCTCGATGCTACGGTTATGAGAACGCGAGAGACACTAAGAAAGGAGCTACGGTTAAAAGAAAACCACTATCAAAAGATTTATATTATATTATAAAAGAAACAACTATGAGCTTGTTTTAGGTTAGCTAAGAAAACTATATGAGCAATATTGATTTAGATTAATCACAACATATTTAGTTTTAAAAGTCGAGTTAAAGCTAATCATGTATTATTTATAAATATTATCACATAATTTATTAAACAAATTAAACTTTACCTTCGCAAATGAATTAAGCATGTGACAACATCTTCTCGTACTTATCACATATATATCTTGTTCAGCTAATCAAATTATATTCTAGAAACACTTTTAAGTTAACAATTAATCATATTAACTTTTAGGTATAAATTATCAAGGTTAAGCACCTATATTGCTTTTAATTCCAAACTAGTGTGCAAATATACTAATCAATTTAATATTTAGCTATATATGGAAAAACATGTGACATAAAAAATGTTGCCCCTAACATATAGTTCACGTCAGCACGAACCAAACGCAACTTAAACGGTGTAAAACAGAATTAGAACTTAAATTGCTTTTAATTAAAAGTTATTGAATAATCCTTAATCAAATTAATATTTAACTTATAAATTTCCAAGATGTGAGACATGTTAAACATTACTGCTAACACGTATCACACACTGCGATGAAACTTGCGCAATCAAATCGAAATCAAAAATCTAAATCGGCTTTAATTAAACGGTGATTAATTAATTATAGACTCAATTAATATTTTAATAAAATAAATTCATAAATATGTGACATATAAACTAATAACTCTACTGCATAGATCTCGATGACATGAAACTAACGCAACTAGAATGAATTGAAATGGAATTAAAACGATTAAATGGCGGAATTAACAGCAGGATGGTAAAATCGTAAATAGTTCATCTTCTACCTCTTTGTTCTTGCAGTACGTACGTACAGAGCAATGTCCGGTCATGGCCATGAAGGCTTGTTGCTGCTCGCGGAATGGGCCGACGCAGGGCAGGGGACTCGGCCACGGGGCCTACTGGCCGACCGGCGGTGGCGCAGCGTCGAGACAGGGGCGGCGCAGGGCGCTCCTGCACGGGCCTGAAGGCCGGCGGCGGCCTGCTGTAGAGCAGCGTAGAGGGCGTGAGGGAGGGCCTAGGAGGGTGGCGCCATGGGCCAGGTGGTGGTGTGTGCTGGTGGAGGCCGAAGAGGAGGACATGGGGACTGGCATGGCATGCCCTGAGTTGGCCGAACACGAAGCAAGAAGACCCGTCCATGGTGAAGTTCGCCGGAAAACGTCAACGAAAAAGGAAAAACGAAGGGGAAACGATCAAACGGTGATGGATTTGACTAAACAGATATACTATGGTGTAGAGAACGACGAGATCTACCTTGTGGCGGTGGTGGTTGACGCCGGAACGCGACAATTTGGCCGAAAAAGCTCGCCGAAGACAACAACAACAACAAAGCCTTTAAGTCCCAAACAAGTTGGGGTAGGCTAGAGTTGAAACCCAACAGAACCAATCAAGGTTCAGGCACGTGAATAGCTGTCTTCTAAGCACTCCTATCTAAGGCTAAGTCTTTGGGTATATTCCATCCTTTCAAGTCTCCTTTTATTGCCTCTACCCAAGTCAACTTCGGTTTTCCTCTGCCTCTCTTCACGTTACTATCCTGACTTAGGATTCCACTATGCACCGGTGCATCTGGAGGTCTCCGTTACACATGTCCAAACCATCTCAACTGGTGTTGGACAAGCTTTTCTTCAATTGGCACTACCCCTAATCTCTCACGTATATCATCGTTCCAAACTTGATCCCTTCTTGTATGACCGTAAATCTAACGCAACATATGCATTTCCGCGACACTTAGCTGTTGAATATGTCATCTTTTTGTAGGCCAACATTCTGCACCATACAACATAGCAAGTCTAATTGTCGTCCTATAAAACTTGCCTTTTAGCTTCTGTGGTACCCTTTTGTCACATAGGACACCAGACGCTTGCCGCCACTTCATCCACCCTGCTTTGATTCTATGGCTAACATCTTCATCAATATCCCTGTCCCTCTGTAGCATTGATCCTAAATATCGAAAGGTATCCTTCCTAAGCATTACTTGACCTTCCAAACTAACATCTTCCTCCTCCTGAGTAGTAGTGCCAAAGTCACATCTCATATACTCAGTTTTAGTTCTACTAAGTCTAAAACCTTTGGACTCTAAAGTCTCTCGCCATAACTCTAATTTCTGATTCACTCCTGTCTGGCTTTCATCAACTAGCACTACATCATCCACGAAAAGCATACACCAAGGGATGTCCCCTTGTATGTCCCTTGTGACCTCATCCATCACTAAAACAAACAAATAAGGGCTCAAAGCTAACCCTTGATGTAGTCCTATCCTAATCGGGAAGTCATCTGTGTCTCCATCACTTGTTCGAACTCTAGTCACAACATTGTTGTACATGTCCTTAATGAGCCCAACGTACTTCGTTGTGACTTTATGTTTGTCCAAAGCCCACCACATAACATTCCTTGGTATTTTATCATAAGCCTTCTCCAAGTCAATAAAAACCATGTGTAGGTCCTTCTTCTTCTCCCTATACCGCTCCATAACTTGTCTTATTAAGAAAATGGCTTCCATGGTTGACCTTCCGGGCATGAAACCAAATTGGTTCATAGAGACCCATGTTATTACTCTCAAGCGATGCTCGATAACTCTCTCCCATAGCTTCATAGTATGGCTCATCAACTTAATTCCCCGATAATTTGTACAACTTTGAATATCCCCTTTATTCTTGTAGATCGGTACCAATATACTTCTCCACTCATCAGGCATCTTGTTCGATCGAAAAATATGGTTGAACAGCTTGGTTAACCATACTACAGCTATGTCCCCAAGGCATCTCCACACCTTAATTAGGATACCATCCGGTCCCATCGCCTTACCTCCTTTCATCCTTTTCAACGCCTCTTTGACCTCAGATTCATGGATTCTCCGCACAAAGCGCCTATTGGTATCATCAAAAGAGTCATCCAACTGAAAGGTTGTGTCCATATTCTCACCATTAAACAATTTATCAAAATACTCTTGCCATCGATGTCGGATCTCATCCTCCTTTACCGAGAGATGCTCTCTTTCATCCTTAATGCACTTAACTTGGTTGAAGTCCCGTGTCTTTCTCTCATGAATCCTAGCCATCCTATAAATGTCTTTCTCTCCTTCCTTCGTACTCAAATGTTGGTAAAGATCCTTGGACGCTCTACCCTTTGCCACACTTACAGCTCGCTTTGCAGTCTTCTTTGCCACCTTGTACTTCTCTATGTTGTCCACACTCCTGTCATGGTACAAGCGTCTATAGCATTCTTTCTTCTCCTTAATAGCCCTTTAGACTTCCTCGTTCCACCACCAAGTATCTTTAACCTCGCATCCCCTTCCTTTGGTTACTCCACACACCTCTGAGGCTACCTTTTGAATGTTGGTTACCATCTTGTCCCACATATTGTTTATGTCATCTTCTTCCTTCCAAGAGCCCTCTTTGATAACCCTTTCCCTAAATACCTCTAACGTCTCCTCTTTTAGTTTCCACCACTTTGTTCTTTCAATCTTAGCTTGTTTATCCCTACGGGCACGCACCTGAAAACAAAAATCTGCTACTAAAAGCTTATGTTGAGAAACAACACACTCCCCTGGTATCACCTTGCAATCCAAGCATGCTCGTTTATCCTTTCTTCTTGCGAGGACAAAGTCAATCTGGCTACAGTGTTGTCCGCTACTGAAGGTCACTAGATGAGATTCTCTCTTTCTAAAGAAAGTGTTGGCTATCATCAGGTCAAAAGCTACCGCGAAGTCCAGAACTTCCTCCCCCTCCTAATAACTACTACCATACCCAAAACCTCCATGAACTGCCTCGAAACCTACGCTTGTAGTACCTACATGCCCATTAAGGTCTCCTCCTATAAAAAGCTTCTCACTACTAGGTATAGCTCTAACCAGGCCATCTAAGTCTTCCTAGAACTGTCTCTTAGCACTCTTGTCGAGGCCTACTTGGGGGGCATACGCACTAATTACGTTCAAGACCATATCACCAACGACAAGCTTGACTAAGATAATCCTATCTCCTTGCCTTCTCACTCCCACCACACCATTCTTGAGGCTCTTATCAATCAAAACTCCTACTCCATTTCTATTCGCGACTGTCCCTATGTACCAAAGCTTAAAACATATATTGTCCACCTCCTTCGCCTTCTGACCCTTCCATTTAGTCTCTTGAACGCATAATATATTTACACGCCTCCTAGTCGCGGTATCAACTAATTCTCTTAACTTACCTATAAGTGACCCTACATTCTAACTACCTAAACGGATCCTAGTTGGTTCGACTAGCTTCCTTACCCTTCGCACCCGTCGACTCTGATGCGAAGACCCTTGCTCATTTTTCACTACACCCGGGCGCCGATGTAGCGCGCCACTAAGGAAGCGACGACCCGATCCTTGGTTACTTGACACGATGCCCAGATTATGACATGGCGCGTCATGGGGGTGATGACCTAACCCTTGCCCATTTAACACCATACCCAGGTTCCGATATGGCGCGTCGCTAAGAGGGTTACGCCCCCAATGATTTTCTTTTGGGTTTCATCTCCATTTAAGTGGCTAAGTTTTTACATTGGCTCGCCACGCCTAACACAACCCTCCTCCTTTACCAGGGCTTGGGACCTGCTATGCTGGGACACCAAAGGCGCCCCACCATAGGCGGAGTTAAAAGCTCGCCGAAGAGTTCACCGGAAATCTAGCTGTGCCAAACTTCGGTGTCCGATCTGCGGGGCTACGAGTGGCGGCTCGAAAAATAGGCTGTACTTCTGGAATCCTCGCATCGAGGGCTATACTGGCATATATATATATATATATATATATACGCAGGGTTTGGAAATTTTGGAAAGTGAAGATATTTATTAATTATTGATTTTCGGAATTAAAATAATTATAGAAAATCAGAAATTACTATTTAGGCTCCGAAAAATATCTCTAAGCTCTGAAAAATTCCATAAAAATTCTTAGGGATAGATGGAAGGATAAGGAACACAACCAAAGTGGTTTTAGCTCCTAGAAAAGACTTTTGGATTGATCGAGGAAAAAGACAAAGATTCAAGAAATAGGAATTTAATCCCAAAAAAGGTCGAAAAGATTCCCGAAAAGAGAAACATCGTTCTAACGCGTCTTAAAACCTTTTTCAAGCCTTTGGATTTTGAAAACAAGGCATCTTATCTAACTTTTGTTTTTGCAAGTTTCCAAATTCTTTTTAAACCACTACTTGAAAGCAATATTTTAAAGATTGAGATTTGAATTTATTATCCAAACCACTCATCACAAAAGTACCAATGCAACTGCATGTATGCGCAAACATATTGCTACCCTTATGTTGGATTTAATTTAAAGAAAGTTTTCTTTTACCTATGTTTTTATGAGCACAAAACAATTAACAAAAATCTTTTTACTCTTTTTAGAAAGTAGCTAATTTTAGGGTGTTACACTGATCCTCCAAAGATCATGAGGCAGCCATCTGGCATTGGAAAGTCATTGTCCTTCTCCTCAGTGTCATCCATAGTGGGGGCAGGTTCCTTCCCCTGTTCCTCTTTGTTGGAGCCTCCAGACAAGAACCGCCGCATGAGGCTACAGTCCTTGAGCAGATGTTTAACTAGAAAGGCGTGGTTTGGGCATGGCCCCTCGAGCATTTTTTCGAAGTAGTTAGAAGTGCCCTCCATGGGCTTCTGACCACCCTTGCAGTCAGCAGCGGCCACGAGCGAGTCCTCATGTTGTTGCTTCTTATTCTTCCTTTTGGCGGAACGACTGGAGGTTCCTTCGTTGGCACCCTCATCCCGCCTTGCCTTGCCCTCGAGGTGGTCGAAGATCGCTCCGATCACCTCTTCTCCTGAGGCACGGCTTGTGGTGATGCCTAGGAGTTCCTCAGTGGTTCATGGACCCTTACGTCCTAGCTTATGAACTAAGGACTCGCAGGTCATCCCAGACAGGAAGGCTCCTATTATGTCGGCGTCGACGACATTAGGGAGCTCGTTGCACTATCGGGAGAAGCGCTAGATGTACCCACAGAGGGTCTCACTAGCCTTCTAGCGACAGTTCTTGAGGTCCCATGGGTTCCCAAGGCGTTTGTACATGCCCTAGAAGTTTTCCACAAAGATCTCCTTTAGATCTGCCCAACTCTAGATTGTGTTGGACGGCAGGTGTTGCAACCATGCTCAGGCCGAATCGGCCAAGAACAGTGGAAGGTTGTGGATAACGAAGTCGTCATTATCCACACCACTAGCTTGATAGGCAAGCCAATAGTCTTCAAGCCAAAGTCTGGGGTTTATCTCCCTAGAGTATTTAGGGATATTAGTAGGTGGTCGATACCTTGGCGGGAATGCACCATTGAGGATGTGTCGGCTAAAGGCCTGAGGCCCTAGCAGGTCAGGGCTTGGGCTCCAGTCATCACTGCTATCGTAGCATCTGCTGTGTTAAGGATGATAGCCATGGTGGGCTCCTTCCCTTGGGTCGCTATAGGTGCATCTGTGGGCGTTGATGGTGCTACGTGCATCGTGGTTGTGGCCGAGACGTTGATGTACTAGGACCACAGCACGCTGCCCGCCGCCTTGTGGTGCTTGATGGACTGGTGCGTCCCTGGCAGGGCGCACTAAGGGCATACGCTGGCTGGTGTCGAGCTTGTGTCACCTAGACAACAAGCTCTCCGCCTGCCGCGCTACTACACGCTCAAGGAGCGTGCGAATTTCATGGTGGGCCTGATGATCCTTGGGCGTTGTGGCCTCTAGAAGGCCATGGAGCAAAGCCATTGTGGCGGCGATGTTCTGGCTTGCCCAAGCAAAGTGAGGAAGGATTTCATCATCAACAATGATCCTTCGATTCATGTAATGGGCCACGGCTCATGCGCGCCCACCGTCTCCATGGCGCTCGATCTCCCGACCGACCTCCGCGTACTCCTGAACAAGCTATTGTCTGGCTTCGTCTATCTCCTGCTTTTAGGCTCTTAGCTGCTCCACCCCTACGTGAGGTGGGGCCACTATCCCCCCTTCGATTCTGTCACTGAGGTTGCCCGCCAGGCTAGCCTCATCCATGGAGATGCTTTCGACGTGTCCCTCGGGGGTACCCACCATGAAACATTCTCAGGAGGGGTGATGGCTCCCCCTGCTGGAGTCAAAGCTAGAGTCTGACCCTAGCCCCTCTGCAAGGAGGCCATGGAGGGATTCTGTGACGCTTTCAATCATCCCCATGAACTCATTGTTCGTGGGGGATGGGATCATGCGTTGTGCCATAAGGTGGCTAACGGTCGTCGTGGCATTTCGGAGACTGAATGGATGCGCCATTGGGGCACTCCGTGCGTAGTGTTCTAGAGAGAGGGTGAGGCAGCATGGGTCCTCCCTGGATGGTTAGGGTCCAAGGGAGACATTGGGCTGGCACTCAAGCCTCCCGTGGTTGAAGCCGATGGAGGGGAGAGATTGGATGGCGATGTGGGCCAACGCCAACTCTCCTACCATCGTGATGATAAAGTCTAGGTCACCGAAACACACATGTGCACCTAGGACCTAGCTGATTGTGTGGCTAGCCATCCGAGGCTTAATTTGGAACATGCAAAGGCCCCTACCTAGCACGCCAACTATCAGTGTTTCGAACAAACACCAACTAGTAAATTTATAATTGTTATGTGTTAGACTCGAATGGTGTACTAAAGGACACAAGATTTATACTGGTTTGGGCAGAATGTCCCTACGTCCAGTTTGCTGCTGCTCATGTTATTAGTACCGAAAAAGGTTCGTAGTATGGGGTACAAACGGTCGAGAGAGAGATGGGTCCCAAGTCTCTGATGGAAAGGTCAAAAGGATGCCAAGAGCTCGGTTGCTGCTTGACTGTGTCTTGTATGTCAAAATGATCGGTCCCCTTAGTGGGGTGCCCTACCCTCCCTTTTATAGACCAAGGGGGAGCAGGGGTTACAGATGGGAGAAAGAGGGAAAAATCAAAAGTAGAGAAAGTCCTTCAAGGGTGTTGGGTCTTCCTTTTCCCTTGAGCCTACCCTGCTGACATGGCAGACCATGCCAGGGATAGTATGTTCTGCCGATCCTGATAGGGCCGGTCTCTGACTTCGTCTCAGCAAGTGGTCATGTCCCATCCTCCCCCGGTGGACGGTGCGGTGCGTTAGGGCGCCAAGCTATGACTCTATAGGGAGTAGACGGGGAAGTGACTATACACTATCACTATAGATGATGTGAGTTCTTCCTTGGATTATAGCAGTTGTCGCATCCCTATGTTAGTATCCACGCTCAAGGGCTGATGGCGGCGCCTACAACACTGTGGGACAAAAGTCAGCGCTTCTAACACTATTTGAGCACTGTTAAGTCGGAAAGGGCTTAAAGCGCCCGTCCCATCATATCCTGATGGTACCTTCCTATAGGTGTGTAGGGCATGGTCCTCAGTACTACAGTTTGACTCGAATGTCCAGTCATACCATGTGCTTGTCATCATGAAGGAGCTGGGTGCAATCGTCGGGCGAGGCGGAGCCTGCCCTCAGTCGTCAGGCGAGGCGGAGCTAGCCCTCAGTCGTTGAGCGGGGCGAAACCAGCCCTCAGACGTCGGGCGAGATGGAACTAGACCTCAGACGTTGGGCGAGGCAGAGCCAGCCCTTAGCCATTGGGCAGGGGCAGAGCCTGTCCTCAGACGTCGGGCGAGGCGGAGCCCGCCCTCGGACGTCGAGTGAGGCAGAGCCATCCCTTAGCCATCGGGTGAGGTGGAGTCTAGCCCTCAGGAGTCAGGCGAGGTGGAGCCCGCCCTCGGATGTCAGGTAAGGTGGAGCTAGCCCTTAGCCATCGGGTGAGGCGGAGTCTAGCCCTTGGGGTTGGGCAAGACGGAACCAATCTTTCGTCATTCGGGCAAGAAGCGTAGTAGTGTTCTTGTCTAACCAGAAGCATCAATATTCGATGGCTATTAGTTCCACCTTATTGTGTACCCTGGTATTAGGTCCCCGACACCTTGGTAAGATCCATAGCTAGCCTGACAGAAATGCTTTTGGCCTCTAGCTTCTAGGTCATCACGCTTTCGAGCTCAACCTAGAGTGAGCCATCCTTCTATTGTGCGTCGTCGTGCTCTTGGCAGGCCTGGTCATGCTCTCGGAAAGCTTGGTCACGCTCCTCGCGAACCGCATCACATTTTGAGCAGAGCCTCTTTATGGTTTGGAGCAGTTTGTCTTGCCCCTTGCGCAGCCGAGTGATCATCATGGCATCTAGGCTCGCCCTCTTCTCTAGGGCCACAAGCTTCTCCTCGACCTCCAGCTTTGGTTCCCTTTCCTTCTCAATGTTGGCTAGAAGGCGAAGGATCTACTAGTGGGTCTCGGCGTCCTTCTGGAGCAACTCATCCTACTTCCTCCTGACCCTAGCGGCTTCCTAATCATCCTTCCATGACCTCACCAACAGGGCCTCGAACACCTTCTCGGCCTCATCAGCATCTCGACGGGCCTCGGCCACCCGCGATCGAAGGTTGTTCGCCTCCTCGGCGAGGTCCATCAGCTCAGCCACCCTCTGTTGGGTGGCAACAAGCTGAGCTGTTACCTCCCTGCATAGTCGTGCCTCCTCGACGAGGTGGTCCCAGGTCTCCTTTTGTTGATGAAGGAACCGAGACTTCCCTCGGCTGCCAGCTATAAGGGACTACAAGAAGACGATGATCAGGATACAAAAAATAGAAAAAGGAAGATAAAGGCAAGAAGCGGGATGAAGCAATACCCGACCAGAGGGAACAACAACATCGTGCAACGCACCCTTGGCGTGGTTCAGAGCCTCGTGCATGGACATGATCCCTACATCGAGGCTCCCATGCTCCATGCTCTCAGTGGCAGCATCAAGGGAGAAAAGCGTCAACACCGGATCCTACAGATTCATCCACCAGAGCAGGGGCTCGCCCTATGTAGGCGAACCATTGCCCACCAATATTAGGACCAGGGATGACTTTCCACTAGCTCCAAGCGCCGTCGGCCCCTCTTGTCATGACATCCATGATGGGACACCCCTTTCAGCGATGGGAGGGGTCAGCGGTGCAGACGCCAACCCCTCTCCTAGCACCACGACTCACAAGGACCCCTTAGTCATGTCCCCCTCCGTCCAACCCACGCAAGCTATGGTTCCTCAGGCGCCACTATGGTTGCGACCCATCTGTCATGGCCACTACCACCTCCACCTACATTGGCGGGGTCATGACCGGCTATGTCACGCCCACCATGGTTGGTGCCACAAGGGCGGTCGGTAGCCTAGTCCCCCCCATCATTGGTAGTGGTATCACAGCCATCACCGGCTGCTCCATGACCTCCGAAGGCACCCCTTGTGCCCCCGCATCCATCTGTCTCATCGAGGGCACAGGTGGTGCCTAACTAGCAAGTGACGCAATCACACTAGCACCGCTCCTACCTGAAATGGGCACGACACCAACCGACAGTTGCCGCCTCAATTGGAGGGCGATGCTCATCTTTGGCGCCAGCATTAAAGGATTCTACTACCTGCCGACGCTAGAAGGGACAAAAAACATAAGTCACAATGAAATCTGATCAAAACAGGGTAAACAGGGGAACTGATAACTCACCTCAGTGCCATCGGGCGGTAGATGCGTTTGGGGGGCAAACCCCCTGACCTTTGCTTCGCCTCGTTGGAGCAAAGCCGTTTTGAGCCTGCCCCTTGCTCCTAGGTAGAGGGGCTCATTCCCTTGGCTGTTGGGGCACAATGGAAGAGCTGCTCGCCCCTATTGGCTCCTGGGGCAGGCCGATGGTACAGCCTACCTCTATCGGCTCTCCAGATGTACCCTCCCCTCTGTGGAACGGGAAGGATCCTGACACCTACAAGGATGAATCGATACCTATCAGCGCATCCTCATCCTCTAGGTTGTCCCACTCAATATCATCGACTACCTCATCGTCATCTCCATCATCATCATCGTTGTCGGTGTCCTCCCCTCGTTCCCACGCCTACAGCTTTCGTTGTTGCTTCCTGTTCTTGTCCTCCTTTGCCTTCCTCGGACGCTCACCTCGGCGTGATTCACCGTCCTCATGGTCGAATCCCTTGCCAATAGCGCTAGGTGATCCATGATGATGAGGTCCCTTGGCTGGTCTCACCCCTCTCAAAGTTAGTATCAAGGGGTCAGGAAATCAATTGAAGAAAAGGCAAGAAAAAGGGGGGACTTACAAAGATGATGTAGCCTAACTCTGGATGCATCGGAGGATGCCCCAGCACTAGGTAGATGAAGTCAAGGGCAGCACCCATGTCATCCCGTAAAGGCTCCATCGCTTCCTAGATGCATTGTGCAATCTCAGAGTTGGGGAGCATCCCTCGACAAGAGCCGTTCTGTCGAATGATGCCTCAGGCGCCATCGCATATAGCGGGAGCGCACGCATCATCAATGGCGCCACCCTTCTTGCATGGTAAGCCCTAATGACGCCTAACCCCTTTAGGATGTTCTCCTTCAAGATGTGGATGGCAGCGACGTGGTCTTGGATCTTCTTCTTGTCCTTCTTCGGGACACCCCACTTTCTCCACTGCTCCAGGGCCTCTTCGATCAGGTGCCTAGTGAACTCCGGTAGAGGGGTGGTGGCGTCATTCTTGAGGTAGAACCACTATGAGTGTCACCCCTTGTTGGATGTTGGTAGCTGTATGGACGGGTACTCATCGACCTGATTGTTCTGAAGTTGGATGTCGGTGCACCCCATCAGCATGTGCAGCTCCTGTCTGCCGCTCTTCTCTCTCTTCTTCTGAAGGGTGATGATGAAGAAGTGCCTCCACAAGTCAAAGTGGGGACTGATCCCCAAGAATCCCTCGCATAGGGCAACAAACGTCGCCATGTGCTGGATCCCATTGGGATTGAGATGCTACAACTCGATCTTGTAGTAGTATAGCAGCCCTCAAAGAAATTTGTGGGCAGGGGTCATGAACCCATGCTCATGGAAGTAGGCGAACGACACCACATAGCCATTGGGTGGCAATGACAAATCCTCCTCACTAGGTAGCAGCCACTCCTTGGCCGAGGTCCATGCACAGAGAATACTGTGACGGACAAGGCCCTCCATGCGCTGGAAGGTGATGTCAGAATGACACCATGGATCCAATGGAGATGGGGGCAGATGGTTGAGAGCTCAATGACAGCAGAGATGTAGAGGTAGGCAACCTAAGTGATTGGTGGTGGAGGTCGTGGCTACAGAGGCAAGGATGCAGGCATGCGTATAAAACCCAGGGGGCCAACCCTTTGGTTTGATAGGGGCGACAGGTGCGAGGAAACCAACCGCCCGCCTAGATCTTTGCGCCTGCCACGATCTACCACCACATCTCACCATGGGGCGTGCGCACATAACCTGTGTCCGTTCCCTCAGAAAACACGCCGGACATTTTGCCTTCCTAAACGGACCACGACCCGTCATAGGTAAAAGGGATACAGAGCTAAAAATGCTCCTACGACCCATCTAGGCCCAGGAGTTCGAAGGTTGGCCCACCAATGGGTTCCACAACCGCTCCGGGCACCCTAAGAGCGAGGGGTGGAATGGGATGGGCCCGTAGCGGACAGCACCTGGGCGCACGAGCGCCGCGGGCATCCTGGCCCACGTTCAAGTCTTGGTCAGATACGATCCATGGTTTTTCCTCGAAGAAAGGTAGAGAGCCCTCGGAACCGGTCGAACGGAACCAAGAACTATATGGATTGACCGCTGAGAACATGGAGTCAGTCACCAGCTGACCCAAGCCAAATCCCTACGAATGGGATGCCGGGGCGCCACTCGGACTAGCCAGCTAATAGCTCATCGAGCACCATGGCTCGTCCATGGAGGAAAATCATGGCACGGTTCAACCCCTCCGGTTGCGGAAACCATGGATGGGGTGACGATCACAAATATGAGCCGACCCTCGACCAAACCCCCGCTACGCGCGGGGGCTCGAGGAAAGTTGGACTCGCGAGGAGACCGAACGCATGGTCGCAGAACGACAGACCCCCGCCGAGGTTGAAATCAGGGAAGACCTTTTCTGACCCACCAAACCTCACGGCTATATCCCCAAGGGGTCCGATCATGACAAAAGGGAATCGCTGTCCCTAGGACATGCCATGGGCAACAAAAGAAGGCCAAGGCCATCAGAGTCCTCCTATTTGGAGAAACCTCCGAAGGAGTATTCTACTCCTCCATAGGCTCGGGGGCTATTGTCGGGGACCAATACTAGGGTACCCGAAGAGGAGGGGCTAATGGTCATCAACATTAATTCCTCCAAGCAGTCAAGAGCACAACTACAGCTCCAACCGACCCTAGGTACACGAACCTCGCCTAGCCCGACCTCTAGGGGAGGGCTCCGCCTCACCTGACCCCAAGGCCATGCGATCCGCCTTGCCCGACCTTTGAGGGCAGGCCCCGCCTCGCTCGACACCAAGGCCGTGGGCTCCGCCTCGCTCGACCTCTGGGGGAGGGCTCTGCCTTGCCCGACACTGAGGCCATGGGCTCCGCCTCGCCGACCCTAAGGCCATGCGATCCGCCTCGCCTGACCTCTAGGGGCGAGCTCCACCTCGCCCTACACCGAGGCCATGGGCTCCACCTCGCCAGACCTCTAGTCGTGAACTCCGCCTCGCTCGACACCGAGGTCGTGGGCTCCACCTCGCCCGACCTCTGGGGGCGAACTCTGCCTCGCCCGACCTCTGGGATAGGACTCCGCCTCGCCCGACACCGAGGCCGTGGGCTCCGCCTCGCCCAACCTCTGGGGGCAACTCCGCCTCGCCTGACCTCTGGGAGAGGGCCCTGCCTCGCTCGACACCGAGGTCACGGGCTCCGCCTCCCCCGACCCCAAGGCCGTGAACTCCGCCTCACCCGACCCCTTGAGTGTGGGCTCCGTCTCGCCCGATAGGGTCCCATACCACCGCTAACCACTCCAGGTCCAAGAGTATGGGCCTGGGTCAAAACTCTAACGCCAAGGAAGAGACCGACACGCCTCGATATAACCCGTGGTCATGACGGGTCATACCTAGGGATTCACATCAGGAACAGTGTCGGGTGCATCGGCACTGTTCTGCCTAACCCCCGTACGAATGCTAACAGTCGCGTCAGCTCACCACGACGTCCACTGCGATGTAATGGAACGCCATGACCGGCATGCGACGCCTGCGCATGGCGCTAGTGACGGACAGGACCGCGATGTGGAGCTGTCCCTGTTGACATCTACAGGGTCGGCGAGACCCGCATGAAGGAGAAGGAGGACCCAGCGATCCTGAAATACTGCTTCTTCTTCTCTCTCTCTCTCTCTCTCTCTCTCTGGTTCTCCTCCCTTCCTCCGCTGTAACACACGCTTTCTCTTGGCCTATAAAAGGGAAAGCAGGGCGTCCCATGGGGGGCACCAGATAACCGATCGAATCACCCCGAACCAATCAGAACACGATACGAGCACTCGGCTAAGCAGCAATCAAGCTCTTAGCACCCGTTCACTCCTTTCACCAGAGACTTGTGACATGTCCCTCTCTCGCCCATTTGTAACCCCTACTGCAAACTTTCAGTGCTGGTAACACGAGCAGCAGCGACGAGCTGGACGTAGGGACATTCTGCCCAAACCAGTATAAACCTCGTGTCCTCTAAACACACCATCCAAACTAGACGTGTAATACTATAAATTTACTCGTTGATGATAACTCGAAACACCAACACCTCTTCAGACACCATGGAACTGAGCTATTGGCCTATTGCTTTGCTTTGTCTAAATAATCGACCCATCTGTAAGTAAGACATCGCTGCTGCTTCTGTGTTTCTTATTAATTAGCTAAACAGGCGAGTGTTTCTTTAAAAAAAATTATGGTGTAAATTTATTGCTTACAAGATGTTCAATGAAATATCTATGAGCTCAAATCATGTCAGATGTTGGTTAGAAACCCGACAACATTAATATCTGTTAGAATAAAGATCAGGTTATTGTAAATCAATAAATCACCATTGTTTATTCAAATTCTTCATGCTCTCACGGTGACTTTTAATTATTGGAAATGGTTATGTAGGTATGTAATGCATAAGGCTTTCCAATCTTTGCCATTTTCCAGTAGTTCGTTTTTTTAATTCACATGTTTTATAGTGCGACTCACCTACCAATGTAGTTCGTTCTTTGGATAAATTTTTGAGTGTAGTTGGTTCATTTGCAACATAAGAGATAATAAATTTATTCAATGTAAGACAAATGTCCAGCACTACCATGACACACGATGGACCATTCTTTTTTTATACAAAGAGCTCGTACCAAAATTCCCAACTCTGATACAGTTCATGTTACTAAGACCAGTTTTAAAGGGTAACAACAAAGCTTTGGCAGAAAATGGAGAAGATGGGATTGCTATGTTGATTCTGTATGCTAGCTAAAAAGTTCATGTTTTCTACAGATTTTGCACCTGTAGCTAGGCATGCAGGAATCAAGATTTATTTTATCCAAAGGAGATGAGGTAACTGATGCAATGTTTTTGTGCTGTCTGGAGCTATTGCATTGCTTACTTATATGAATAACATGATGAGTAATGAAATTCCAATTTTATCGTGATGAAGCTATTACTTCATACTTATACATTCTCTCTAATAGTTGGAACTGCTATTCTTCTTGCTTGCCCTGCATATCTTGAGACTGATGCTTTCCTCAATACCAGTCAGACTTGCTTAGGCTTCTAATTTCCTAATGTTAAATTTACCTAACATATGGTGGCATTTACTCTTCTCAGATCAAGCAAAAATGTTCAGTTGTGACTTTTCTAATTATTCTCTTATTACTCCATTTTCCATGCTGCTCCCTCTCTCGTAGAATCTTACACTTCCACCACATCCAATTATTATTAATGTCAAAGCTGCAAAAGCAACACAAATACTTTTTATGTTGCAATGTTAGTTAGCTCACGGCTTCCATTTTTCTTTTTGTGCAGAGCTTTGGAAAGGAGGAGAAGAAACAACTTACCCAAGATAGTGGGAAATTGCAGCTTGTGGCATGATTTATGAAATTAGAAATTAGCTGAGCCAGAACAAAGCAAAAAACTAGAAATTGGATTCTATATTATCATCATCATCTCTCTTTACTAGATCATGTTTGATCCTCCAAGTCGTGATTTGACAATAATTATGTAATCCTTTGTTTCTGGGTTGTTGAATTCTGCACTTCTGAGATGGGAGGCTCTAATATTTGTCTGTTGATTTTGACTGGTATTTGTTTACCATACTCTTGTTGCGTTGAAAATATTGAAGCTCCCGTACCAACGCATGGACATCTGCTAGTGGCCATGTTCGTTTCTCTTATAATTCGTACGTTTCAACTTATTTTTTTAGCTGGGATAGTGTTTTTTTTTCTCACAACAAATCAGCCGGAATAATATTTCGGCTTATTTTTTCAGCGAAGTGAATGGATCCGTATCAAAGAAATTAGTATCTCAGTATATGGCAGATATAGAAGCAGATCCAATGATCATTTATGCCACCGCTCCATGCGCATTGATGGGCGGGCCTAGTGGCACTTGGATAATCGTCAAGCTCCTCCGCCGGTTGAGTTGGTTGGAGATATTCATCCTGTTAGTTGATGCTGAAATTTGATTTATGCTGATGCTGGTACTAAAATATTGTGAGAAAAAAACATTATTACATAATTAAAAAATAATTTTAAATAAGCTCAAGCAAACATATAATTATCCCTCCATCTCCCTCCGATCCGTCCCCGTCATTGTCAAATCATCGTCGTGGCCGCCGAGTAAACAACAACATCAGGCATGTGCGCGTCACCACACCAGCGTCCAAATCGCGGCCTTTTGTCGCGTCATCGCCATGTCTCTACTCCCACTACTAGGAACAGCCATGGTCTGGTGCCACGCTCGGACGTGGCCATTCGAACAACTTCTAATTTTAGTGACCGCGCACGCTCTTGGCTGAAAGAGAAAAAGTTGTAAAACGTGATTATCGTGGCTACATCGATGAGGGTTAAAGTTGCAAGCGTTATTATAGTGCCAACATTATATTGGAATTAAGCATCTATGTACTACCGACACTCAGATTTGTGCCAATCAAATTAGCTTAATTAACTTTAACCAAGTTTATAATCAATGATGTTAGCATTTATGTCTCCAACTCGGTTTGCTATAAATATATTGGGAAAATGGTGTTCTTGCCCCTTACACAGATGTGCAATTGTGATTTTGTCCTCGTTTTTCTAACTTTGTGATTTTGCCCTTAACTGTTCACAGGTCAACGCGATTTTGCCCCTGGTCAACGCGAATTTGCCCCTGTTTTTACCGTTGACCAGGGGCAAAATCGCGTTGACTCGTGAATAGTTAAGGGTAAAATCACAAAGTTAGAAAAACGAGGGCAAAATCATAATTTCACAACAAAGTAGGGGCAAGAACACAAGAGCCCCAAATATATTTTATATAAAATATATTTTATAATTAATTAAATGGACCAGCAATCTCTAGGAAAACACAGGAATAGGCCATCAGACATCCAGAAGGCAGGAATACAATACCTCTCGTCAATCCTTGGTGGAGATTCAGATTTCAGACATGCAGGCGAGACGGTGGCAGAAGCAGGTTAGCAATCGATGGCTCCCCTTGTAGCCACCGCCGCCGAGCGGAGGAGCAGCTGCCTGGTCTCTCTCCCTCCACAAATCTCACGTGTGCAGACATCGCCCTGGGGGCTCTCGACCGTGCCGAGACGTCGCCGCCGCCCCGCGCAACCCTAGCCCCGCGGCCGGGCGGGCTGCGGCGACAACAGCAAGCAGGAGGAGGAGCATGCGCCGCCGCCGCGAGGGCCACGCTAGTCTGCTCGGTTGCTGCATGAAGCTTCCGCAGCCGCCAGGAGAGGAAGGATGTCGACGCCAGGCAGCCAGGCGGGGCAGCGTTGCGTCCGCACGGCCTAGCTGGGATGCACGGAACGATGGCGACTGGCGCCTCAGGGAGCCAGGCCTCGTGGACGCGGTCTAGCCGGGCCAATAGCGGCTGCCCTGAGAAGGGAGCACGCCTGTGAAGGGAGACGCGGCGAGGCTCTCGACGCTCATGGCCGGCTCGGTCTGGCGGATCCGGGAGGCGGCGGTCGGCGGGATCAACGGTTAGGGTTCGCACAGGAGCTCCTCCACTAGAACCGAACGAAGGAGCCTTAAATTGCAGCTCCTCCGTACACTAAAAACTCCCAACTTCTCTTTCGTACCACAAAAATGGCTCCTCTTTGGACTTTTGGTACGGTTCCTCTACTGAAGTTGTCGTTGGAGCCACACCAAATATGGCCATATTGTCTCTAGACATCCATGACTACTCATCTTTCATCAAAGTTATCATCTTGTGACCTCTCAAAAATCTCACCACCTTCAAATTCCACATTTCCATCATTGTTAGATATAATGCCCACCTTCATACTAACCCATCGTGAGAGAGGGTCTACTATGCTAGCACAAACAAAAATTACAACATATTGCCTCTAAATAGGATATCATATCTACTATAATGGATCAATCAAAATTATACTAGGTCTCTCAGAAAAACATCTCCCGCTGAGAACCTCCAACCATTATACACCCAGAAAAATACAAACATAAATTCGTCTACATTAAAATCAAGTCTAATAAAACAACTAAACCAAATCCAATGGTCACGGTTCGACGTGGATGGCAGGCTTCTCACCCTCTGCGCCAGGCTTCTCACCCCCTCGCTCTCCATCCCACGCACCCTGGCTCCAAACATCCACGCACAACGATTTAACTAATCAATGATGTTAGCATTTATGCCAAACAAACACTACAGAATCACAAATTTAAGCTATGTATGGAGGCTGGGTAAAATGCATTACACTTACACGTCCACAACTCTAAAAAAATAGATTAAGTCTACTTGTGACCTCTTAACTTTTGCTTTTGTCTAATTTTGACACACAACTATAAAAATCGTCGAACTTTAGCACCTCAACTATCAAAAGCGTTTAATTTTGACCCTAAAGCCATCTCAAAACCACCTCAAGGATAAAAAATGAATGGTTCTGACAGCTGGGGTGCTAAAGTTTGACAAAGGCAAGAGTTGAGGGGCAAAAAAAATGGACTTAATCAAGTACTTTAGGGCCTGTTTGGAATGCGGGATTTTTTCTCTAATCCTGCGTTTTTTCTGTGAAATTGAATTGATTCATGTGAAATTCCTGTGTGATTCCTGTGAAATTCCTACGTTCCAAACAGGCCCTTAGTTTTTTTAGATATTTATGAAAAATTAAATATCTAAATTTGCTTACTGATAAATATTTATCTACACTTTTTTGGTTTTTTATATATTGAATTTATTGTTCTAAATACGAATAATTTATTTAAAATATGGTCTATATGTTTGAAGTTCTTATATTTTGAAATTCAATTTTTTTTGAATTGTTTGAATGAATTTGGATGAAGAAATACAGCTTTGTAGTTGATCTCAATGAGATATACAACTTTGTAGTTGACGACTTCTTCATTTCAAATCATTTATGATCCCAAAATTCTGTTTAAAGTTCTTATACTTTGAAATTTAGTTTTTTAATTATTCAAACGAGCTCGGATAGAGAAATAACCAAAACCAAACTCGTAAATCTCGATGTGATATATAACTTTGTAGTTGATGTTATTTCATTTAAAGTCACTTACGAACCCAAAATTATGTTTGGAATTCTTATATTTTGAAATTCAATTTTTTTTATTTGTCTGAACAAACTCGGAGGGAATGAACAGAACCAAACTTGTCTATATCGCTGAGATATACATCTTTGTAGGTGATGATTTTTTTATTTAAAATCATTTACGGTGTCAATTTTTTTTTTGAAGTTATCATATTTTGAAATTCAAAAATTTTGAACTGTTAGAACGAACTTGGATAGAGAACTTTTGGTACCAAAGTTTAATTTATGATAATTTCAAAACTTCTTTTTTTATAAAAAAATCCAATAAAGTGTAGATAAATATTTTAATACATATAAATATTTATCAATATGTAAATTTAATACACAAAATTTTTCATAAATATCTAAAAAACTGAAGGTGTTGCTGATGACACATGTTATATTTGGAGCGCATGCTAGCCGGTTTACCGAAGGTGTAGCTGATGACAGAGATGACTCTTAGCTCTTACTGGTTGACTATATATTTTCATACTGCATGCGCTTATAACGATGATATCCATATTTTCAAAAAGGAAAAAGAACCTCGTGCCAACAAGCAGTAACATTGGCCATCACGAATCTCTGCCTCTGCGTGATCAGGTATAAGACATCCTCGATCGCACCTAGTCAACTAGCACAGTCGTTAATTTAAATTATCAAAGCTTACAGTCACGTACAACTAATCGTAAACAAGAAGTCCACGTAATTAATTGTTTATCCTTAATCTCACAGCTGTCAGAGTATAGTTTACGCACGGTACTACGACAGTTAGATTCTGAAAGCGCGTAGAAAAACAACGCGGGGAACAAATAAAAAAGGGAGTCCAAGAATGTTCTACTACATTACTACGTACAGCCAGCATAAAAGACCATCTGCTTATTGTATTGATTCCTTTTGTTCCACGAGGTTTCACTCAACTTCAAATTCAAAGGTTAACGCCTGAAAGTGGAAAAATCGACAATGACGGTGAAACAGTGGCCAATGACGATGAAACAAACTAGAGCAAATCCGACGAGGTATACTTAGTGGTGGTTTAGATCAGGATAGGATTTTACAGTGTAGCAAAAAAAAAAAAAATTCGGTCCAAACAAAAAGGCTTCTAGGGGATTCTGATATGTATTTGAGGAATCCAAGGCTACAATCTAATATCTCTTCTCTATGAGCTTCTTGGGAATTCTAGGGTGGGAAAAACAATTTTGCCCCACTTCAACCTTATCCACAAAACCATTTGAAGGGTATAGTAATTTAGCTTGTACAATGCATCCACTATCTAGAGTATAATCTGGAAAAATCTAGATTCTCAAAATCACCACTCCCTCCATCCGATATTAGATGATGTTTTAGAATCTCTCATGGCAAGCACGTTGAAGCCAAAAAGTCTAAAACGTCCCTCAAGGAATAGAGATAGAGACGTATTCGGAAAAAAGAAAAGTGTATTGAAAAAAGAGAAATGTACATTATGAAGTGTGAATGTCAAGTATTTTGCGATAAAATTTGGATGTTATAAGGTCATCTATTTTGAGAAGGATGGAGTATCTACTATATGGATTCTTTTAATCCCTAGAGGATCCAAATTGGACTTATCTTATGGTGTAAGTTTTTATGATATGGAGGTGTAAATACGATGAAAATTTAGCTCTTATATTGTTTTTAAATTTTTGCATGGGTGCGGCACCCATTGTTGTGAGTATAGATCCACTCCTGCTGTGAAATGGCCCGAGCAGTAATCTAGCCATCATTGGTGCCCAGGAAGCAATTGACAAAATGAGAAATTATCGAAGATTAACTCATTAGATTCCCTAATCTCTATAGAGTAGAATACCTTTAAGTTCTCGATTTGATGTAGGTATTCATGCTTTTAGATTTATCTTAGGATTCAATGGCACTAATCTTTTAGTAATGATGATACGCTCATCAACAACGAAGTGTATGTGGTCATTTTCTCAGTTTTTCAGTATTTTTAATTTTGGATGTGCTCGTATAGGTGAGTTTAGGTGCATTCGCTTATAGGAACGAATGTGGTACACGTATTTTTTTGTTCAATGAAATAAGTTGAAGGGAAAAGAACGCATCAGAACCTTTTCGGCAATCGCCTGTTTAAACTGTTTAAAATTTGTAATTGTGTAACCAGACACGTAGATCCCTAATTAATACAGAAAACACAAGAGGTTTCTTTCGCAAAACTGCCACTCCATTTGTCTTATCTTCCGGTAAAGCCGAGGAGTGTTCAAATTCAGGGGTTAAAGTTTAGCGGTGTCACGTTAGGTGTCATACGAAGGTGTCATATGTAATTGTTCGGATAATAATAATAAAATAAATTATATAAGTCCTCCGTAATTCGCGAGACGAATTTAGGAAGCCTATTTAATCTGTTATTAGCGTATGCTTACTGTAGCACCACATTGTTAAATCTTGGACTAATTAGGTTTAAAAATTTTATCTAGTAAATTAGTCTCAATCTATATATTTAATTTCATAATTAGTTTATATTTAATAATTTACGTATGTATCAAATATCGGATGTAATAGAAAGTCTAGGAGGAGGAAACAATCGACAGCGAAGCAAAGCTTAGGCTTTTTCTCAAAAAACGCGCCGTCGCCGTTTCTTCCCCCCTGTCAACCTTTTTTCTTTGAGAAAATTCGGCCCGCGAGATCTTTAGCTCCGGACCCCGTGTGGATTAGTCGCTGTCACGATCGAGGCGGGGCGCCAATTGCGGTGGCCACCACCTACAATCCACTCCCCGCGGTCGCCTCGCCGAGCTGTTCTTGCTCTGTCCTCTCTCCAAGATTTGTTTCACACCCGATTCCTTAGCCTCCGCAGCCCTTCTTGCTGAAAAGGAAACTCGAGTTCTTCAGCTCTACTAGATCGGTAGAGAGGCGGTTGCTTTGCGGGCTCTGAGGTTGGAAACTTTTTCTTCTTTCACTATACAGCGTCTCTTCCTTCCTGGATCCAGAGGCATGTTATGATGTGACTCTGTTTGGGGATTAGAGTTGTTTCTTTCGTCCTGTTGTTTGGGTTTTGCTTGCAGATCCAGTTTTGGATACCGTGTCTTGAATCATGAGCTTATGAATTCCAATATAAACGTTCCTTGCTTTGTCTTAACACGTTCTACTCTTTGGGATTTCCCTGCAGGTTCAGTTCTTGATTTGTCTCATCGACCCATCAGTTGGGTTGCAGGCTTAGAGCTGGAAGGAATAATTTGACTAGAGAAATGGGGCAGTGTTGCAGCCGAGCTACGGCCCCGGACTCTGGACGGGGAGGCACCAATGGTTATGGCTATTCCAACCAGGCAAAGCCAGCACAAGCACCTCCGAGTTACAACCCTCCTCAGCAGGCGGCCGAGGTGAGGTACACGCCGCCGGCGATGAACGCTCCGGTAGTCCCACCTGTGGCTGTGCCACCGAAGCCCACGGCGGACACGATTCTTGGCAAGCAGTACGAGGATGTGCGCTCTGTCTACTCCCTCGGGAAGGAGCTTGGCCGGGGCCAGTTCGGGGTGACATACCTCTGCACAGAGATTGCCTCTGGTAGGCAGTACGCCTGCAAGTCCATCTCCAAGCGCAAGCTCACCAGGAAGGCAGACAGGGAGGACATTCGAAGGGAGATCCAGATCATGCAGCACCTGTCTGGACAGCCAAACATTGTTGAGTTCCGGGGAGCATACGAGGACAAGAGCAATGTCCATGTGGTGATGGAGCTCTGTGCAGGCGGGGAGCTCTTCGATCGCATCATTGCAAAGGGGCACTACACAGAACGTGCAGCTGCTACAATCTGCAGAGCAGTTGTGAATGTTGTCAACATTTGCCACTTCATGGGTGTGATGCATCGTGACCTGAAACCAGAGAACTTCTTACTTGCGACCAAGGAGGAGAATGCAATGCTCAAGGCCACTGATTTTGGGCTTTCCGTCTTCATTGAAGAAGGTAATGTGAATATTATGCTCTGTGGACACTTGGAGTTATATTGTTAGCTGAATATAAATAGCAGTTAGACATATATTTCTTAACTTTGATCTGTTGAGGTTCATGGTTGGTTGTAATTTTCAATTTATCTTTTATCATATTTCTGAATGACCCTGCTAAGGCTAGTATTTCATATATAATCTCATTTTGGGTTATGGGAACATATGGTGCTTCTTAATCCAAGCAATTGGGGAACCTCGAACCTGTGGATAGTTCATGGCATTTTGGACATGTTCAAGCAATTTTTTTTGTCCCTGCAAAGTGTATACTGTATAACATACCATATTACTTTTAGTAACTTGAAAAGCTTTTGTTCCTTCCTATCTTCATAGAGAACCAGCCAAAAACTGGTGATCTTTGCCATGTTCACTTTGAGGGGAATGCACTGAAAACTGCACAGCTGTTTCTATGTTGGCTAGGACCTGTTTGGATCCATTAGCTGCTAATAGTTAGCTAGCTAATAGCTCATAGCTAATATTAGCTAGCTAACTATTAGCTGGTTTGGCCAAACTAGTGAGATAGTTAATAGTTGAGTATTCAGCTAACAATTAGCTAGACTACTAGCTGGACCCGTTTGGATCCAAAGGAGCTAATTATTAGCAGCTGTTTCTATGTCAGTTAGTAGTGGGAACCCACTAGTAATGATAGTTCAATGGCTTTTTATGTTTGACTGGTTTGAAGCCCAGTCGCAATCACATTAAGATATGAAATGCTGTATCATTTTATTGCCCTCTTAGTGGAAATTCTTATATCTGAGATATATATTAATATTGTTGTGGATGGTAATAGCAACTGCAGAATATATGACAATTGCTTATTATTGGGAGGCAAACCATTCTTCTGTTTTTTTTTTCCTCGTACATTTTCATCAGTCATCCCCAATATTGTTTTTTTTTTCTATGATTCCTAATCAAAGAGAATTTGCTGTCAGAACTGTAGTAACTTGTTGGTGATTAATACCATTAGATTAGATCCTAAATTTCGAGATTTGGGGTTTCATTATTTCTGTACTGCATAACAGGAAAGATGTACAGGGACATTGTTGGAAGTGCTTATTATGTTGCTCCTGAAGTCCTTAGGCGGAGCTATGGAAAAGAAATAGATGTTTGGAGTGCTGGTGTTATTTTGTACATTCTTCTCAGTGGCGTGCCTCCATTTTGGGCTGGTATATTGACCTCTAAGAACCGCTTCAGCTTTTGAATTGATGTATACTATTAAGCAGCAACATCGTCCTTTTTGTTGTTGTTTATCCTCTGTTTCTGCTGTGTAGAAACTGAAAAGGGGATATTTGATGCTATTCTGCATGAGGAGATTGACTTTGAAAGTCAACCTTGGCCATCAATTTCTGAGAGTGCTAAAGACTTGGTTAGAAAGATGTTGACACGAGATCCAAAGAAAAGACTGACTTCAGCTCAAGTTCTTCGTAAGCTTCTCAGGGATTAATAATTTCAAACTTTAGAACTTTTAAAAATAATAATAATATGTGTATTAAACCCTCGATCAGAACATCCATGGCTCAGAGAAGGTGGGGATGCATCTGATAAGCCTATCGACAGTGCTGTTCTTTCTAGAATGAAGCAGTTCAGAGCAATGAATAAGCTGAAAAAGATGGCCCTAAAGGTTATTGTCTTCATATTAATGCTTACTTGGCTTGTTTTTCTTTATCTAATGATTTTTAGCAAATATATGTGCAGGTTATTGCTTCAAACCTTAACGAGGAAGAGATCAAGGGGCTAAAGCAAATGTTCATGAACATGGACACAGACAATAGTGGCACAATCACATATGAAGAACTCAAAGCAGGATTAGCCAAACTTGGATCAAAGCTGTCAGAAGCTGAAGTAAAGCAGTTGATGGAGGCCGTATGTTCTAATCTATAATCTATATTACAATACCATTATTAGAATCATGTTCTTGGCTGACATGCTTACCTTTTGACCTATTCCAGGCTGATGTTGATGGGAATGGATCCATTGACTATGTTGAGTTCATCACTGCCACAATGCATAGACACAAGCTTGAAAGAGACGAGCATTTGTTTAAGGCATTCCAGTACTTCGATAAAGATAACAGCGGGTGAGTACTTCAAATTGATATCTCAAATGCTAACATAACATGCCACACTTTTTATCCCACCAAAACATGTCTACACTATCGATTATGTAAAAAAAAAACTCCCCCCTGGGGGAATGACCTCCTTTTTGCCTGTAAAGGTATCTAGGTTCACATTTATTGGCACTGACTTTCTTCCAAAGTATGTCCCATGCATAAACTGTTTTTGTTTTCTCAAAAGCAGAATCTGTTTTGTTTAACATGGAGATTACATTGATTTTTTGCAGCTTCATCACAAGAGATGAACTGGAATCTGCTTTGATCGAGCATGAGATGGGCGACACGAGTACAATAAAGGAGATCATATCAGAAGTTGACACGGACAATGTAAGCTATTCAGTATTCACGCCATTGTCTTTTCAGCTGTGTTGTTTGTTCCTTTCATCTTCTTGATGTTGGTCATTTTGCCTGCCACAGGATGGGAGGATTAACTATGAGGAGTTTTGTGCAATGATGAGAGGAGGGATGCAGCAGCCAATGAGGCTCAAGTAGCATGTTCCCTTAGTAGAAATGGTTTACCATTAGTTACTGTTCTTCACTCTTTTTTCTTCATGTTTGGTACTCGGTAGACGGATGAAGCTTACAGTGGCGTTGCTTTTGCATTGTTGAAAGATGGTTGTGTATATCTTTTTGTTTTTTTGCTCGTGTTTGTTGCATTGTAGTATATTGAACGTCCCTACCTTTTGTAAGTTTGTTTATACAAGTACATCTAATAAAAAGTGCATTTTGCCTCTCACTTTGTACTGTTAAAATCTAGCTTTCAGTTGGGATAGTAATAGGAGAAAGGTCTATTTTCAATTACGTAACCAAGATTCCTTACCAATCCTTCTGCTAAAATTTCTTTAGTGGTCTCACGATACTACACTCCATTCAAGAATACAATGTGTATGAGCTAAAAATTCTTTAGTGGTCCCACGATACTACACTCCATTCAAGAATACAGCTTGACACTCCATTGGACTATATTCAGCTTGTGTATGATATTTGATTATATATTCAAAAAAGAAGTTGGACTATATTACCACAAAATACATTATTTATATATGCACGATAAGGCCAATATGGCATGAAATAAGATACAAATTTATATAATTTTCATGCGCTAAGAGCCTATTCGAATGCAAATATTTTTTTTCTAGTTGAGGGAATACTGTAGTTTCTGCCATAGTAGAAATAAGAACATTGAGTTCCGAGGTGTTTGGGATAACTTTAAGGTCTTGTTTGGACGTTATCAGAAGTTGACACGGACAATTGTCTTTTCAGCTGTGTTTTGTTTATTCGTTTCATCTTCTTGATGTTGGTCATTTGCCTGCCACAGGATGGGAGGATTAACTATGAGGAGTTTTGTGCAATGATGAGAGGAGGGATGCAGCAGCCAATGAGGCTCAAGTAGCCTGTACCCTTAGTAGAAATGGCGTCCATTAGTTACTGTTTTCACTCTTTTTTCCTTCATGTTCGGTACTTGGTAGCCGGATAAAGCTTACAATGGGCGTTGCTTTTGCATTGTTGAGAGATGTTTGTGTATATCTTTTTCTTTTTTGCTCGTGTTTGTTGCATTGTATTGTAGTATCTTGAACGTCCCTTCCTTTTATAAGTTTGTTTATGCAAATACAACTAATAAAAAGTGCATTTTGCCTCTCACTTTGTACTGTTAAAATCTAGCTTCCAGTTGGGTAATTAGTAATAGGAAAAAGGTCTATTTACAAGTACGTAACCAGGATTCCTTAATAATTCTATTGCCTCGCGTTTCTTTGAGAGAAAAGGTAAGGTGAGATGGTCCTGTCTTTAGTTTTAGGGACAAAATTAACTTATTTTTCTGACTCTGAACAAAACACCAATAGAGCTGGGTCCGTCCTATCCCGTCCCACATGATCCCTCCAACCAAATACTACCTAAAATTTCATTAGTGGTCCTACAACACTAATTTCTCGCTCCATTCGAGAATATAGGCCATATTCGCTTTGCTGAAAAGTCATGGCTGAAAGTACTGTTCGCTGATTTGTTGTGAGAGAAAAACACTGTTCGTTAGCTGAAATAGTATGACTCATAAGACAAGCGAACAGGGTGGCCTCTCTGCTTATTTGCACGCCCCAAGCCAGGTTCACGCGCGGCTTATGTGCGCTTGGACACAGTCAGCGCCACGCTGTCCACGCCATATCGGCCAAAACCTTGCTTCCGATGAATTATTGACCTAAGTGGCATACTTAAACAACATTAGGGTGCCAGAAGTACGATTTGAGAGTTTGTGGACCTAAGTAACACCCCAAGACAAGTTCAAGAACCTACGATGCATTTAACTCGTAATACTATATATAAAAGATTTATTTTTAAGAAAACCTTACGGTAACGCTTGGGGCATGCTTCTAGTTAAAAGAGATTTTACATGGACTATTAGACCTCCCTAGTGTAGGTGGCTTGTCAGTCAAGCTATGACATCGTTCTCTCACCTCCCCTGCCTTCCCATGGCTTTCTGCTGCGCAACCACGCCCTATAGGTCTCGCCTGTCAAACTATGCCATGCCATCGTCCCCTCATCTCCCTTCCCTTCCCTTCCCATGGTCACTAGCAGTTCACCGTGCAAGTACGCTCTAGCCGCCGTTAGCGTGCACCGCCGCCCCTGGCAGGTACAAGTAAATGGGAGAGAGATGGTGTAAGAAAATGATCACACATCCAAGGATTGGGACGGGGTGGTATGGTACAACATCTTATGGAAGATATTTCCTTTTTGAATGAATTCATCCTGCAACTAAATAAAAGCTTGAGAAACTAGAATGGGGACGGATGATGCAGCACCTCAGGAAAAACATTTTTTTTTATGAATTCATTACGCAACTCACAAGGAACCTACAAGGGGAGATCCCTTGGTGTATGCTTTTCGCGGACGATGTAGTGCCAGTTGATGAAAGGCGGACAGGAGTGAATCAGAAACTGGAGTTATGGCGGGAGACTTTGGAGTCCAAAGGTTTTAGACTCAGTAGAACTAAAACTGAGTATATGAGATGTGACTTCGGCACTACTACTCGGGAGGAAGAAGATGTTAGTTTGGAAGGTCAAGTAGTGCCTAGGAAGAATACCTTTCGATATTTAGGATCAATGCTACAGAGGGACGGGGATATTGATGAAGATGTTAGTCATAGAATCAAAGCAGGGTGGATGAAGTGGCGGCAAGCGTCTGGTGTCCTATGTGACAAAAGGGTACCACAGAAGCTAAAAGTCAAGTTTTATAGGACGGCGATTAGACCTGCTATGTTGTATGGTGCAGAATGTTGGCCTACGAAAAGACAACATGTTTAACAGCTAAGTGTTGCGGAAATGCGTATGTTGCGTTGGATTTGTGGTCATACAAGAAGGGATCGAGTTCGGGACGATGATATACGTGAGAGATTAGGGATAGCGCCAATTGAAGAAAAGCTTGTCCAACACCGGTTGAGATAGTTTGGACATGTGCGACGGAGACCTCCAGATGTACCGGTGCGTAGTGGAATCATAAGTCAGGATAGTAACGTGAAGAGAGGTAGAGAAAAATCGAAGTTGACTTGGGTAGAGGCAATAAAATGAGACTTGAAAGGATGGAATATACACAAAGACTTAGCCTTAGATAGGAGTGCTTGGAAGACAGTTATTCACGTGCCTGAACCTTGATTGCTTCTAATGGGTTTCAACTCTAGCCTACCTCAACTTGTTTGGGACTTAAAGGCTTTGTTGTTGTTGTGAATTCATTACGCAACTACATAAAAAAAAACTAGAATGAAATTGTTCCATCTCAAGAGATACCTCCAACCAAACACAACCTTGACGTTCGGCATCATTCTACAGATACGTATATTTGCCCCAGTCTTCAGATACTGTAGAATGTGTCAGCAAGTACGTTCGGTTAATGCTTAAAATGTGCCCAGATATTCGGTCAATACATACCAAATACGTGTTTTCCTTCTCAAAACAAAATGATTTTTTTTACTTCCCCATGACTTTCCTGCTTCACCGTAATCACTGAATCAATGCAAAGCCTAGCGTGCTGTGCCATGAGCCAATGCAAAAACTGGTAATCAGACAACGTAATAAATTATCTTATATAAGAAAGAAGATACATAAAATACTCGGTACAAGAAGACGACTTTACTGCAGCTATGCAGTTGCGAAATGTTGTCAAGAACCTGAACATGCCTTCAAGGTCACAACAGAGGCTCCATGATGACTAGGAGCAATGGAATACACTCGGGACTAAAACACAACCGAAGCAAACTGTTGAACATTACATTCTGAAATGTATTATATGCGTCCAACTATCCAAGAATCCCAGGCCTGGCAGTGCACAAGTATTCTCTGAAGGCGTCTGCTTTGTTAGATTTGCCGGCATCTAACATCAACTACAAGGTGGCGAATATGCGGTCCATACCATTTGACACGTTCAACATGCTCCACTGACACGTTCCAACATAGTCCTGCGACACAAAATGGCGGAATTTTAACTCTTGAGGGCAAAAATGCATCGCAACAGATCAAAGCATAAATGCACCATTTTTACCATGGTTTTTGGCGATATTACTGATGGATTCAACAACATTGTCCAACCAGCGTGTCTCATCAGAGTCATTGACATTCCTGTGTATATGCAATACACCACCGCCAACCCTACACATAGTAATAGAGTAAAATATTAGCATCAGAGGTTTGTTGTGGATCCAGCAAATTGACCAAATTCAAACATGGCATTCAAACATTATAGAAAACTCGTTTCCAAGTGAGACCACACATTCCATCAGGCAGCCCAACGTGTTCCATGCCCTACACACTGAAAGCACCACCATGCAGGCATTTTCAGTGTCAGACAACGAAATTTGGCAGCATGTAAATGGAAGGATTGGGACGGCGGTCTCCAGCAACTCCAGTTTGGCCATATCAGGTGAGACGATACTTCAGCATGAGTCGGAGGATGATAGCAATAAAATGATCTTTCCACATGAAATGAACTTCAGTCAGGGAATATTTAGCATCCCAGATTTTGGCAGGCGCGCCTCGAATACGCTCTGCTAAATGTAAACTCAATTGCGCTTTGTTGGTTCTAAAAAAGACTTGGCAGGATGTCTTTTGGGATATGTGACTAGCACTACTAAGATCAATATGTTGATAAGCAGAGTTTTAAAAGAACATTTAGAATATTCTCTTATTCTGAAACAACATTTTGCTGCTGTCGTGTACACCTTTGCGATTGGTTGTAGGGATATGAAACCCTGGATGTGGTTGGTGATTAGAGAAGGGAAGCAGGGGTAGAAGAGAGAAATTAGAAGGGTTGAGAATAACAATTGTAATGCTTAACCGTGACAGGGTATAATGCAATTATATATGACTATATGAGTGTGTATGTGTGTGGAATCTGACCTAACCCATTATTATGAACTAACCAACTCTAAAAGATTTGCACACGACTTTCAAAAGATAGGCACATTCCCAACTGACTCCCTAACACAACCAAACTCCTTAGTAAAACCAACTCAAACAATACTAAGAAATCATCTTAATCACTGAAGCATGCAGCTACTTGTGCAACAGAAGAGGTCCAACTATAGAAGGCCAAGACAAAGCTTACCTAAGTAGTTAGACCTCTCTATATAAAATCTTCTTTGAACACTACAAGAAACCTAGAATGAAATAAGCATAACTGAAACAACTCAGGCGGTGATGCAGACAGATCACCTTAAAGTTTCAACAGCAGTGGCCCAGCTACATTCACTTGAGGGTAACAATCCAAGACAGACTCGATCAGCAACACCCTAATTCAAGTCCAGTAAGAAATAAAGATCAGCAGCCATCGTAATTCATGTGTTAGACAAAAAGATGATATTTGTCCAGTATATACTTTGGGTGCAGTCACCCGGTTATCTCCTTCAAGTATAATACATCGATCCTCCACACTGTTGTCACTAACATTGCGCCGAAGAGCCTCCAGAGCATGTGGATTCCATTCACATGCATAAACTAGCTTGGCATTAGCCCTGCAATAGTACGAGATTAAGAACTTTTTTTTTTGGTTGTGGTGGTGGTGGGGGGGGGATAATATCAGAATCTCTGTGTTTGAATCAAGGGCTATCAGAGAACGTACTTCACAAGAAACGGAAGAACAAAGTATCCAATTCCAGCAAACAAATCCACGACGACCTCATCTCTGCAGTTTAGCTGTCCCATGCGAAGTTTCTCTGAATGATTACCAGAAGAAAACATGCATTTTGTTGCATCAAGTGAACAGCAGATGCCATTTTCATAATTGGTAACCCATCCATTATCACCCAGAAGAAGTTCCAGTGTACTATCTCTTGTACCATTTGGCATGATTTTACCCTGCGAAAAAAGGACAAATTGAATGAATCATATTGAAAAGGGCATCCCCAACAGAAATAAATGCTTGGTAGGGTAACCAAATGCATGCCACAAGTCACAAATTATAAGAATAAAAATACTTAACATGGAAATTCAATTGAGGATGGGAGACCACATGAACATACAAGGTATTGACTTCAAGAGTAATAGCAGCCCAAATAGATGTTCTAGGTTCACTAATAAGAGTTCATCCAATACTTACTTGGCGTGCAAGACGTTGTGCACCAAGTGACTTGGCAACTAGTGGCCAAAGTTCCTCGCTAACTGATTCCCACAACGGATTCTTAAAACATGTCTTCGGAAGTATGAGGATATCACCAAGTGTCTCCCACCTACACATCAGAATGACATTTAAGCAAGCAAGAGCAGCTATAGTTGTAATAACAATAGATATTTTCATCAGAGAAACAAACCTAGCTGGAAGCTGCTCCAACAACTGAGGGGGCATCCCTTTACTTTCCAGTAGAGAAGATACAAGTTCTTTCATGATGGTTTGAGGAGACTTGGAAGGCTTTCGGCTGATGGCCAGTTCATCTTTCATAAAGGAACCATTGCAAGATGACAAAATTTTTAATGCATCCTGAAGAGATAGGTTCTCTCCTACAAGTTTCTTTTCAGTAAACACTAATGATTCCCCAAAGGTACATGAATCATCATGTGTCATCTTGATATGCTCTTCAGCATTTAGGACACGGAAAGCTTCATTAATAGGAAAAAGAACATGGCCATTATCATGGCTGACTCGAACTTTTCTAGAAAGATCCAACCATGCAAACTTTTTCAGAATGTCCTTTGCTAATTTGGCATATGTCTTTTCCACTTGAAGAACCAAAGGGCTTGAATCTGTCAAACCACCAGAACAAGCATCTTCTGATTTTGTATCATGATCAAAGATGCCATTTTGCTCATCTTTTGGCAAGTCAACAGCAGATATTGCATCATGACTTTGAACTGTGTCATCTTTGTTCCTATCATATTTAAACATAGACTCCACTGAATGCAGATCAAGAACTATTGGTTGACTGAATTTGGTTCCAAATGCATAACAAGATGCACCACCACCTAAAATAACAAGATCATCTTTAATTACAACCGATGAACTACGGACACAGAGGGACTGGCTCAGCAATGGAACGGAAACACAAAACCAGACTCGATGCTTTAAGTTCAGCAATGTAACTTCTTGGTTGTTTTCGGTAATAGGGCAGCCACCAAGTATCCCAAGATAATTTTTGTAGATGAACATGCAGTGTGAAAACCTAGGTGACGGAGATCCCCCATTTGAGTTTTCCTTGTTCCACTTAAGTGTTGTTGTATCAAAACTGTAGAAGTCCTTCAGTGCCCGTTGGCCATCATGACCTCCGAACATGAATAGATTAGTACCATACGACACCATAGAATGTGAATGTCGAGCACATGGCCATTCGCCTGAAGCAGCAAGTACACTCCATTGCATATTTTTTGTGTCCAATACATTCATACAAGAATATATTCCTTCATTACTGAGTCCGCCAAATACATAAATTTTTGAAGCTACTGCAGCAGATGCATGTCGGTGCCTGCATAAAGAGAGACAGAACGTCCATAAGAAAATCGAGAACAGGCAAAGGGGGGTAATAATTTCATCTAAACAGTACCTTGGTTGGAACAGATCTCCACAGCACTCCACTTTTGACCACGTATTCCCAGTGCTTAGCAAAACCCAGACATCATCAAGAATTTCTGAAGGGGCACCTCTACCTCCAATTAGATAAGTGCTACTACCAACTGCAGTAACTGTATGCCCCATCCGTGGTGAAGGAAATGCTTTGAAGATCATTTCTGTCAACAAACCAGATTTGTGATTGAGCAGAAGGGAATAGTTTCTCCTTGCATGTCTTCCTGGTCCTCCAAAACCACCAAAAGTTAGGACCTGCTGCTCTTCTCCAACAGTAAACACACAAGAGGCTTGGCCCCATAAGAAGAGCTTCTCAATTGGTTCACCGCTAATCTCCAATGTTGTGGTAGGGAGATGATTTTTGTTTTCTGACAACTTCTCCTGCATTAATAATCTACATACAATACAACAGAAAAGATGAAAAGGGTTCAATCAAAGGCTCCGAGCTACTGGATTGTCACTTTGTGAGTAAGAAGACTAAAAGTACAATTATCAGAATTATTATGGAATAACAGAGTGGTCACCTAAATAGGTGCAGGACCATCACTTCAAAAATCATGGCTTAATAACACAAAACGATCACCTATCTGCTACAAGAAAAAAGAAAATTATTTTTAATCAAAACCAGATGGAATTTAGTTTCTCACTGTGTCCAGCTAATGTTCAACAAAAAGTTTCTTAAAACCAGTGTTCGCTAAACGGACATGTAATCTGACTAATAGGCTGCGTAGTCCAACAAGGATAAACAAAGTTGACAACCTTTTAAGCATTTACGGAAACACTGCTTATAAAATTTACATATATAAACAACATGGACAATTAACAACTAAGTCAATGGGTCCAACATGCCAAACAACCATGTACTGTGATGTACCTCTTTGAAACAACCAAATGATATCAAATATCCATTTCAGGCCCCATCAAACCAATAAATTTACATGCTAGTCTAAGAAAAATGAAAAGTAGGAACAAGATGAGACAAAAGAGATAAGAGAACATGCCGTTTAGCATTACCAAAACCATGCTTGACACCCTCGCTCCATGCAGAGTCTTGATTTCCAAAATACTGTGCTTCTATTGAACCTGTATCATCATCACAACTACGTCCACTGTTTCTCCTTTTTGTAACTAAGTGCTCATCATTTGTTTTGGCACATTTATCTAATGGTATCTTAGCTTCAGGACCCACGGAAGCCTCATAATCAACAGACTGACCACCACTTCCATTACAGTTGTTTGACAACCCCGATGAGTATGACAAACCCTGGCAATTTGATTGGAACCAACATGTTAAAAGAAAAGAGAGAGAGAGAGAGAGAGAAAATAGTAATAATAAAGGTCATTCCGACACTAAATCAACTAAGTTGTTGTAGAATGTACATACATATTTGTAAATGAATTGGTGGTCAAAGTAATTTTTTTTTAGAACACACAAATGTTCAGGATATATACTATGGATAAATGAAGATAAACTTACACCCTTTGATCTTTTTAAAATGACGCTGGCTAGTTCCGTTTTGAACTACCAGCGTCAATTTAAAAAGATCGGAGGTAGTATCTGACAAGTGGTAGTAAATCAAGAAGTAACTATTGCCATCTGCTTGAAAAATCTTGCTCAACTCATTAAGTAGTTTTACAAACAGAAACTTCCTATAGATTATTATCTATTAAAAGAAATACTTAGTTTACTCTCCACCCCAGCTTAATGAACATTCAAAGGAAACATTTTTGGACTTATCCAAAGTTTCCAAACATGTATGTCATGCACACTAATAAAAAGTTGGAATACAGTAAGACAAACATAGCTCAATACCTTAGTCTGCAAGAGATCCAGAAATCCATCCATTCGCCTTTTATTTGCCTCCATTTTACTGTTGGCAATTCTAACAAGGTATCGGACATACTCCGGAGAAACAACAAGTTCGTTAATCTGCCCCAGTGGTACTTCCATGCGAATTGAGCATCTTATTGCTACCATTGCACGTTTCTGCAAGCTTGTGATACCTAAAAACCAGATTAATCAATTTTTAAACAAACTTAATCTGATATTCCTATAAATAAGAAAACTCAGCAATACACATTACAATCCAATGAATCCATCTCTCATCGTACAAACCTTCACTTGAGAGTCAATTTATCATTTCAGCCAAAAGCATGAACAAAAAAATCATACTTCTCTAAAACTATATATGCAAAACTGACTATAATGAACCCTGCGCCTGTGATCAATGATAGATGGATTCACAAATCGTTCCACATCTCCATGTATTGAAATACTGTACAATAACACTGATGGTAAGGATACACTGCTGAGTTGTTCATGGAAATCGAAGCCTTATCCAACATCTCAGCATAACTCTAAACACAGGGTTGAAGGAGGCACGCTACACACAATCACACAACTCACCTGATTCCCGGAACCCCGCACCAATCGCGGCCGCGACGAGCTCCGCAGCTGCGGCGGCGTCCCTGCACTCCACCGCCACGATCATCGGCTCGAACCTAAACACCAGCTCGTCCCCCGCCCCTCCCGACCCGCTCCCGCCAAACAGCTGCTCCACCACGGCGTCCGGATCGGCAGGGTCGTGCGATACGTATACCCACCCGCCGCCCCGCGCCTTCTTCTTCGGCTTGGGGGCGCCATCGCCCTGGCCCTCATGCGGCGGCGGAGGCTGCGCGAGGACGGAGACGCGACCGGAGCAGGAGGAGGTGGTGAAGAGGTCCGGGTGGGAGTTGAGGGCTTCGAGGAGCGGGGCGATGGGGGCGTCGACGCCGCCCTTCGGGGACTTGTCCGGCGTCGGCGAGGAGAGCGCAGCCAGCGCCGCCACCTTCCGGCGACCGAAATCCATGTGACCGGGAGGCTGGCTTTCGCGGGGAGATTTCGCGAGGTGCTAGGGTTTGGGTTGGGTTTTTGCCAGGTTTTGGTGCAGTGGAGAACCTTGGAGATTGGGCCTTTCATATGAGCCCATGCAAGAGTAATTCCCTCTACTCTGCACAGAGATGGCACTCGCTGCAATAGTAAAAATAGCACCGCTACACTTGCTACGGTATTTTTGTTACCATATATACATAATGATTCAATTCAATAGCACTTCTTTGTCCCGGAATTGATCATTATATTGTCTAGAAATAGGCCCCGTTCGCTTCGCTGAAAAAAGCCAAAATACTGTTCCGGCAAAAAACAAGCTAAAAAATACCGATTATAAGACAAACGAATAGGACCATGGAAAATTTTACAAACTTTAACCATAATTATTCATGACATAAAACTTGTATATTAATATATTTGTATTGAAAGTGCCTTTGAAATAATATTTTCCTTAAGCAAATAGCAACATATAGTAAGAAAACTTAACTGTCAAAATATACTTTACAACGTATATGACATGAAGTAGTATATGGGGTGATTTATTTCAAAACAGTGACACACGTGATAAAGAATCTACTACACTAAAAACATACTGGTAGTCAAATGCTTTGAGGACTGTACTATGACCTGTTTGGAACGCTAGTAACTCTTCGTAAAATTTACAAGAATTATTGGGAGATAAAATTCCCCAAATTCAGACGGGCCTTACCGTCCAGGACGTCCACTCTGATGCAGGGTGCAGTGATCTATTTCTGCCAATACAATTACAGCACACAGTTGCCAATACAAACACAGTGACCCCTCACCATAAATGTAGGCGTGCAATCTAAAATTGCAAGAAAACAATTAATGCATGTCGCATCCACCGATAAAAAAAAATGAGCTTAGAACTTTGCATATTGTTTCTCAAAATTCCTACAGACTACAGTACAATTGTATCCTCTGTCTATATCAATATGTTCATTCGAAGCTGTATGTTTCCCATATGGATGTGTTGTGATGTGTCCTAATTCTAACAGCTAACCGAATCTGGTGCAGCACTTTATGAATCTCCAAGAAGCTGAGTTCACCTATGTACAAACGAAGGTCCAAGTCAGTGAACGATGAAGCTGAGCTGGGTGCTGTAACATTGAGGAAGGAATGATGTCTGCAAACAGAGCATACCATCTATTTTTCTCAAAATTCCGAATGAAGATCAAACATCAGTTCTTAATGAATGCTATCTTCCACTGTTGTTCATGAAAATTTTCTAGTTAATCCTTCCATTCACAGGCATAAGCCTCATTGCCTCTTTAGTTCTCTCCTGTTTCACCAGTGATTTTGCCATGTTCTTCCTGTACTCATCAGCATCACATGCAGCAGCTTAGGCCCTTACTACTACTCGTAAAGACAACTAATTCACTAGTTCAAGGCCTGACAATTTATTAACCAAAAGACTTCTTGTCCTGCAAGTCAGCAGATTAAAGGTCAGCTTGAGTTCATTGCAACTCCAAAAAAATATAGCTAAAAGTATATCTTAGTAGAGTAACCCTTAATCTGGGGGGAAAGGACTAAATCCAAGCAAAGTAGATCTAGTTTATATATTTTTACAGAAAATAACACTGAAACAAGAGTAGCTCTGAAGAAGCACTGGATCGATGCGATGAAAGAGCCAAACCCCTCTAATTTCAACTTCATGTCAGTTGCAACATAAGAAGCATGAGTGGAAGTCAGATGCAGGATATGAGTGAGACAATAAATACGCACATCTAGCAATGCTAATTCATATTTATTTTGCAAGTATCAAACTAACAAATGGATAAATCATTAAACTTGATGTAGAAAAACACAGGAACAAGGACCAGACGTAATACTTGGAAAGAAAAGAAATGAGTTCACAATGCATATTATTGTCTTCCACCTTGCAAATCACACCAACACCACAATGTTCATTCTATCTACACGTCTGAACATATTCTGGATTGACCCGTTGAAGGCTGTAATTAAAGGATAATATCATCAACCATCAGAAAATGCCAGGGAACACACAACTATTATCTGTAACCAATTTAAATACTTAGAAGAAACTGTTTTTACCTCAACTGCCAGTTTTAACATGGTGAAAAGGGACAGCACTATCTCTGGACCTTGTATTCACCATTGCATGCAAACACAATCCTGAAGAAGCTAGCATGATATAACCAGCCAAAATCATGTTCCTAATGTATATGTTCTTTTACAACATCTTGATCCATTTCAGCTTTCGATTTCACGATACTGGCTTCCACGAGTTCATCACAAAGAACAAGGGTTGACTCCAAATTGTCCTCATTAAAATTGAAATCAATATAAAAATTGTATACATCTGGTTCAGCTGTCAAACCTTCCTTCCTCATATCATCAAATAGTTTTCTTGCCTCAACAAATCTCTTCTTTTTATTCAGCAATCTTATAAGAGCACTGTATGAGGTTGCAGTAAGTCTGAAACCCTTCTCTATCATTTCGTAGTGGAAATATAGTGCCTCTTTCATATTCCTTGCCTTGCAGTGCCCCTTGACCAATATATTGTATGTATTCTCATTTGGCTCCACATTCCGAGAACACATCCCCTTATAGATCTCAGTGGTAGATTTCATGTTATTGCCAATGCAGTACTGCTTCATAAGAGAATTGTAAGTTGCAGCATTTGGATGGATGTTCTTCTCCAGCATCCACTCAAGCAGCCTCTTTCCTCCTTCTACCCTACCTGACATGCAAAAACCATTCATCAAAACATTGTAAGTCACTATAGTAGGCTTAATTCCTTTATCTAACATCTCTTGCAAGAGGTCGTGAGCCCTGTCAAGCTCCCCTGACTTGCAGAGTGAATCAATAAGAGTTGTATAGGTGTAAACATCCGGTTTAAGACCCGCTGCATCCATGTCTGCCATAGTCCTCATGGCCTGCTCCAGATAGCCTGCCTTGCATAGGCCATTGATCAGGGAGTTGTATGTGCAAACATTAAGCTCAAGCCCCTTGTTAGACATCTCATGCAATAGCTCATTAGCGGCCTGGACATCCCCTTTCTTGCATAGTCCATCTGACAAAGCTGTATATGTCACTACATTTGGAGTCACTCCTCTCTGAACCATTGCATTATGCACCTGAAAGGCCTCCGCCATCTTCCCTCTCTTGCAGTACCCATCAATAAGCACAGTGTATGTTACTTCATCAACATCAAACCGCCTGGCAAACATTTCCTGAAGCACTTTCTCTGCCTCTTTCAGTTCACCAGCCCGGCAAAGCCCATTGATCAGTGTTGTGTATGTCACCCCATCAGTTGCCAAACCTTTTGTCTGCATCTCATCAAACCACCTTCTTGCAGATACCAAATCCCCTTTATTACAAAAACCACTCAAGACAGTCGTATACACAGCCTCATCCAATACCACCTTATGCTGGAACATATCCTCCACAACTCTCAAAGCATCTGAAACCCGCCCTTTGTCACACAATAATGCAACAACACTAGTATACACAGTTGCATTTGGCTCCACCCCTCTTGCCACCATGTCATCCAACAGCTTCACCGCATTCTCCAGCTCACCAAGAGCACAGTATCCATGGATAAGAATCCCATACGTGACAACATCGGGCGGTGAAGCCATTTCATCGAACAGCTGGCGTGCATCCTTCACGCGGCCAGCACCACAGAGCGCCTTGAGTAGTATATTGTAGGAGCAAACGTTCTTGTCCGGGAGTTCTTGAAACAACTCGATGGCTTCATCAAGAGGGAGGCGGGAGAGCACGGCGTTGCAGGCCTCCAGGGACGGGGAGATGCCGTACTGGCGGAGGCGGCGCAGTAGGGGCGCGGAGGGGAGGCACAAGAGGAGGAGGTCGAAGGAGGCGGGGTCCGAGGAGAAAGCCTTGTAGGTGCAGATGTAGTGCTCGACGAAATGCCTATGAGGGGAGGGGAAGCGGACTGCGCGCACGAGGATGGCGCGTGCGGCGCCGGCGCCGCGTACTACGGCGAGGTGAGCAGCGACAGCGAAGCAGCGGAGCAGGTGCGGGTGCGGGTGCTGCTGAGGGAGGGAGGGGAAGAGGAGGAGGAGAGGGAGAAGGAGGTCGGCAAGGTGCGGGTGGGAGGCGAGGAGAGGGAGCCCGAGAAGGAGGTGGATTGGGCGGAGGAGGGGCAGGAAGGGGAGCGGAGGAAGGGAGGTGGGGTGAGGCGAGGCGAGCACCGCGGCGGCGAGGCGGCGCGCGAGGGCGTCGTCGTCCGGCGAGTCAGGTCGGGGAGGGTGGTAGTCCGGGAACGGACGGGGCGCGGCGGTGGAAGTGAGGGGCTCGGACTCAGCCGTAGGCGCACGACGGTGGCCGCGGCGGCGTGGGTTCGAAGACGAGGTGGTGGCGTGGCCGTGGCCGTGGCCGCGGCCGGCGGCGCCCACGTGACGAAGGGCTCGCTCAGAGGTCAAAGAGGTGGAGAGCTTCGCTGCTGCGGCGGCGGCGGCGCGGCGGAGTAGCATCCGGCGGTGGCGGGTCCGGGAGTGGTTCCGTTGCCCGCCCTGGCGCTGGCGGCGGCGGTGGCGGCGGGAGATGGGCGCTGGGCGAGTAGCAGAAGGCGGACGAGGGCGCTCTGCCGACTGCCGTGCCCGTGGACAGGCGAGGAGGAGAATAAGCGAAATTTACAAGACAGCTATTACACCGTTGAATCGGGATCGTGCGGCTTATGGTACAACTCAAAGGAAGTGTTAACATGGTCTCATTCGGATCTCTCGCGCAGTGTTGTTCAATGATTTTGCAGTAGTTTGATCTCTTATCTCTGTTTTATTTTTATGATAGGATTGTACATGAAAAAATGTATTAAGGGTATTGGTAATTCCGGTACAATCTATTTTTCATGTATAATATAGGCAGCCAATTTACCAAGTGATTTCACCTACTTCCTCCATCCAAAATTATAAGTCATTCCAAAAATCCTAGAGAACCAAAGGATCTCAAGTTTGACCAATTTTATATGATAAGATAATAATATTTATGATACCAATTAAGTATCATTAGATTCTTTATTAATTATATTTTTATAGTGTAGCTATTTGATGTTATAAATTTTTGTAATTTTTTCTATAATTTTGATCAAACTTAAGATACTTTGACTCTCCAATTCTTAAATGACTTATAATTTGAAATGGAGGGAGTACTGTTTTTGCTCCACTAGAGCAGTTGGCATAAGAGCAGGAGAAGAAGCCAAAATTATACCCAAACAGGCCAGGCTTCCCAGTTAACAAGATTCATAAAATTTAGTCACTCTTGCCTCTTTTTTTTCCTCTTCCCTCATTCTCTACGTCCGTTTCTCTAAAAAAAAATGTAATATAGAGGCTCAGCAATCAGCATCGTCCATTGCCATTTTATCATCTTAAAATTTGTGCACCAAGGTTTAAATCTTGGTAGGTAAATTCGCGAACCTACACGGTTAACACCAAACAACGGATGGTGAATAAAATGATGTAAAAAAAACCTGAAGCGTACGATTATTTCGTCTATCTTCTCAATTTCAGTCTTGGCTTACGAGCACTTCGCTTATGCCCATTACTTTCTTGGTGTTTCCCAACAAACAAAAGAGCAATAAAATTCCGAGCAGCAAATAATATTTCTTTTTTTTCCGAATCAATGTAGATATATCACAACTGTCGCAGAGCAGCTGCTGCCACATCTTCATGGGAGAAAGAAACTTCAACCTTCAGGTGACAGATGCCAACATACCAATAACACCTTTATTTATTAGCAGAGGAAATTTTAATATAAAAAACGATATATAAAACAGCACAGCTGAGCTCATGAACATTTACATCGGCTTGACTTTACAAACTGCAGGAGTAATTTTATTCCTGATATTCACAGATTTTCATGTATTTTTAGAGTTTTACTGCTGCTGTTGCTGCTTCACCAGGTTCCTCAGAACGTAGTGAAGGATCCCGCCATGATCAAAGCCAGCCAGCTCCACCTACAAAACACGTTTTTTCTGTTATTCGTTACACAATTCATACTACTTTAAAATCAATACAGTTTTCGTTCGCGAAAAAAAAAATCATACAGTTTGATTGGCGCTAACTGCTAAGCTTGTAGGTTAGTATTTGAAAAGGCATTGTTTCATCTCACAGGATGAACAAAAATCTAAGTGGTGTATGTGCTTGCAATCATGAAATGTAATGCCCAGAAACTTTATCGCAGTAATTCAGTTGTACTGACACTGTGCTGTGAACATTTCTGGAATTACCAGTTCCACATCCTTTTACCCGAGAACTTACCATGGTATCAATCCGGAGCTTGCAGGTGAATGACTTCCCAGTGTCAGTGACCACTTGGACATCTTGGCCCGGTTGTATCTCACTCACATTGGTAGGGAGCCTTATCGTGTAGCGCTCATGACCAGTGAGCCCCAGAGAATCAGCATCCTCACCAGGTTTGAAGCACAGTGGTAACACTCCCATTCCCACGAGGTTGCTGCGGTGGATCCTATCAAAACTCTCGGCGATCACTGCTTTGACCCCCTGATAACATAGTTCTGTCAAAGAAATGTTCCTAGTTTCCGGTAGCCAGCAAAGAAATGGCAGTTGTATGATTTGCATATACCAATAACATTGGTCCCTTGGCAGCCCAATCCCGAGAACTTCCACTGCCTTATTCCTCTCCAGCCAACACTATGGTGTGATGCCCATCAGCTTTGTATCTCTGAAAGTCAGATGCATTTTGAAAGTCAGGTTGGCTACAAAACAGGTCAAGCATATACTTTGGTGACGTGGTGTACTCACCTTTGACTACCATCTAAGGTTATTTGTTCAAATGTAAAGTCTAGTTAGTATAAGCGCGTGTTTAGTTGGAGGGAATTTTGGAATTTGGCTATTGTAGCACTTTCGTTTTTATTTGACAATTAGTGTTCAATCATGGACTAAGTAGGCTCAAAACGTTCATCTCGTAATTTCCCACTAAACTGTGTAATTAGTTTTTTTTGTTTACATTTAATACTCCATGCACGTATCGCAAGATTCGATATGATGGATACTGTAGCACTTTTTGGAAAGTTATTTTGGAACTAAACACGGGCTAAAGTAAAAGGACACTGCATAATTAATTCAATGCACCGAGCCTAGCTCAGTTGGCCCACAAGGCGAATTGAGTGCCTTTTTGTTTCTTAATATAATATAATGCTGAATAGTATCTTGACGGAAACGTAGCTTGGTGAAGAAGAACTGACTATTGCAGCACCAAACACGAAAAGCTTCTCGCTTGTAGGGACGTGAATCGTCTTCGGTCCAACTTCTCCATTTAACAGCCTATTCACAATCCTGATATTGCAAAGGTTCCTCGTGCCATCACTTCATCGTTGCCCCGACGGCTTCCATAAGAATTGAAATCCTTTGGCTGCACACCGCGCTCAAGCAGGTACTTGCCAGCAGGGCTGTCCCTGGGGATGCTCCCAGCTGGTGAGATGTGGTCAGTCGTGATGCTGTCACCGAACTTCAGCAGGCAATAGGCATTCTCTACGCTGCGTGGACCTGGCGGAGTCGGTGTAATATCCTTGAAGAACGGAGGATCATGAATGTAGGTGGAACTGGGGTCCCATGGGAAGCGCTTTGCCTTGGGAACTGACAGCTGGTTCCACATTGGGTTGCCTTGTGTGATTGCTTCATAGGTGCTCCTGAACATGTCAGGCAGCACACTTGATTGCTCAACCTGGTAAATGTTAAAATCCAACCTTATGGCGTGATAAGTGCATTCTATATATTATAAATGCATACTGAGCAATTTAGAAGAATGCGGCAATTTTGAACTTACCTCTGCAATTTCTTCATTTGATGGCCATATGTCCTTGAAGTACACATCTTTTCCATCTTTTCCTTTCCCAATTGGTTCCGTCTCAAAATCAATATCAACCTGATGAAAATGTGTACATATTGATGGGATAAAATCAGAGAATTTATCCATGGTGGCGACTCCAGAAAAAAAAAAGAATCAATGAGGGGTAAACCCACTGCTTACAGTGCCAGCAAGGGCATAGGCCACAACCAGAGGAGGGGAGGCAAGATAATTGGCCCGAACCAATGCATGAATTCGCCCTTCGAAGTTCCTGTTACCAGAGAGTACTGCAGCAGCAATGATATCTGACAAAGCCATGCCGAGAATATGGTATTTCATTTTCTGAAGTACAATCGAGCATGAGAAAAATCAGGCAAATGTGACTAGTTAATAAGTATGAAGTTACCGTTGTCAGTAACTGCCTTAGCAACATCTTCATCAAGCTCCCCGGAGTTACCAATGCATGTTGTGCAGCCATATCCAATTAAGTTGAAACCTAGATGATCTAAATACTTTTGCAAGCCACTGATTTTGCGAAAGTCAGGATTTGAAGATAAACAAATTTTCAGGTTTAAAACTACTAGGGAGGGGCGGAAATACTACCTTTTCAGCAGATATTTGGTCACTGCCCCAGATCCTGGCGCAAGACTAGTTTTAATCCATGGATTAACCTGTCAATAGACCAAAGTTACCAAAGCATGCTGTGTTGAGAAGTAATTTTGGCAATGAAGACTCACCTCAAGGCCAAGCTCACACGCCTTCTTTGCAACAAGGTCAGCACCAAGCATGACACTTGGATTCGAGGTATTTGTGCAACTTGTTATGGCAGCAATCACAATGCTACCGTGTCTAATCTCTGCAGGTTGTCCATGGAAGGTGAACTTGACAAGTTTATCTTGTTGCTCTTTAGGTATGCCAAAGCCCTGAAGTAACCCAAACAAAAATTGTAGACAACAAATAAATTACTGTTCTGTTGGGCACCACAGAAATTGTGTAAAGGATAGGCTATTTCACTATCATGGATGCTGGCAACATTCAAGTTAGTTTAGTACTCTTACCTTAAAACCAATTTTATTACCGAAACAGGCACGCCAGTCTGCTTTCATGTCTTTCAGAGCAACGCGGTCATGAGGTCTATATTATACATAACAATGATAAGGTACAATCATATTCAGAAAAACTATGTGTAGCATGATAAGATCAAGATAAGCATAGGTGAAGGACCGGAAACGGCGACCAGAGGGGGGGTGAATGGGAGCTTCAAATTTCTTTCGAAATCTTCGACCACTGTCCCAATATCAATCCCCAAAAACCATACATGAAAGACTTGGTGACCACGACCCAAGAGAAGGGTGGATGCTCCCTCAGAACACAGCGGATCACCACAGAGCAAACGGATCACAGATCGAGGCCCAAACGAGCAAACTCCCAAAATAAAACAGCACTGCTCCTGCAAATATCGGACACGTCCGGTATTATATCGGACACGTCCGGTATTTTCGGACACGTCCGGTATGATCTCGGACACGTCCGGGATTTTCAGCAGCAAGCTGACCAAAAGAGAAAAATCCGAAACCCCATCAAACGGTGTCCAAAAATCATGAAATTTTAACCATAGCTCTTTAGACACCAAGGGAAGATCTCCACAAAATTTCAGCTCAAAACTCCAAAGTGAGAAATATCGGACACGTCCGGTATGATATCGGACACGTCCGGTATGAACGAGCAGTTTCTCGGGAAAAAATAAATCAAGCCATAACTTGATCAAATCAACTCCAAATGACTTGAAACTTTGCACAAGAGTTCACAAGCGAGTAGAAAGGCAACCTCTAAAAGATCATAGCCCGAGACAAACTCTAACTCCGTGAATCGAAGGAATTGAAAAAAAACCCAAAAAATAGGTCAAGAACTAAAATTGCCCGGATCTACGATCTTATGAGGAATTAGTGGATTTCCTTCGGTGGAAAGCTTCTACTCATGTCACTGATCGATCCAAGGCAACAAGAACGAACCAAAACCATCCCAAATCGAAGAAACGAGAGGGGAAACAAGAAGGGACAAAATGATCTCGTGAAGAACACCAAAATCACATCAAGAACACAACTAAATCATGAATCCCGGAGGGCATACGGTGGTTACGGCCA